>NC_083461.1:18955570-19033070 GCF_030014155.1 Tachysurus vachellii | reverse complement strand
ATGCATGCTGCTCTAATGCCTGTCAGCTGCAGTGAGGGCTTTAGAGAACAATAATAAACAAAAATAACAGCAGTTCAAGAAGATAAATTAACCCAAACATGAAAAATAACACCAGGAGAGCAGAAACGTTGGGGATGAACTGAACAGCGAGACCATCCGCAACACGCTCAGGGAGAGAGATAGAAAGAGAGAAGGTGGGGTGAGGGAGAGTGGGAGAAAAATGAGAATGTGAGGAAGAGAGAGAGTGAAAGAGAGGGGTGAGGAAGAGAGAGAGAGTGAAAAAGAGAGAAGGGGTGAAAGAGGGAGAAAGAGTGAAAAAGAGAGAAGGGAGTGAGGGAGAGAGGGAGTGAGAAAAAGGGAAGGGGTGAGGTAGAGAGAGAGAGAGAGAGAGAGAGAGAGAGAGAGTGAGTGAGGGAGAAAGAGAGTGAGGGAGAAAGAGAGTGAGGATGAGAGAGTGCGCAAAGAAAAAGAAGGGGTGAGGGAGAGAGAGAGAGAGAGAGTAAGGGAGATGGAGAGTGACACGTCCACACACACACCCCCTCATACCCCCCAATTCCCCACCACACACATCCCTACACACACCAACATGCACCAAAGATTAAACGCAGTAAAAATCCCCCCAGAAACCTCAGTAGCATCAGCGATTTATTTCATAAGGAAATTGTAGCTTATAATTCTTTCACGTTCCCTTCAGTTAACGATTTCCTCCATTACCCACAATGCCATGATGATAGCGTTGCAGAGGGACTTAGCCCTCACTTTATCTCTAGCTACAGAGCGATGCAGCAGCACTTTAGTCATTTATAGCTCTCTCAAACCCTCATCTGTACACTCACATGCAGTACAGTCAGATTTCATATTTCAATGAACTGAATCATCATCATCATCATCATCACCATCATCAGGCTTGGCCAAGCACATTGTGTTACACGTGCATTATCCCCATGTCAGAAATAAGTACTTCAGTAAACAATTAAGTAAATAAATAATGTTTGCTTATTCGTTGGAACTGTAAAAAAAAAATGTATTCATGTACCAGCTGCTGAGTGAGTTTAGAAATCAGGGCATCTTTCCCTCGGAGCTCTTCTCTTAGCTTCTGCACCTCTTTCAACAGGTCATCCACCTGGAAAAACAGTGAGGTGATCAGAATCTGTTTAATACGACCAACGCTAGTGAGAACGTGATTCTTCACTGAATCGACTCACTTCAGGAAGTGAATCACCAAGTGTTGCGTTTTGGAAGGGCTTCTCTAACTTTTTTCCATCTCTGTACATTTCTGAGCAACGAATAAAAGAATTTTATGAGGACATTTTCATCCCTACACACACCTCAGGTAATATTTCTTTTGCTTTTTGCTTACGGCGTGAGACCAATCCAAATAAATCAAAAGCAAATAAATAAAAAGAATAAAAATTCACTCTGATTCAGGCGAGGCACAGACCGAAAGGCGTGAAAGCCGGTCGGTGTTTAAAGTCTGTCGACTGGGTTTGTGTCCTGATTCCTCCGTACACCAAACGACAGAAAAGTTAAGTAAAAGTAACATTGCATTCAGAAAAATTGTGTTAATGTGTCGTGTGGTAATTTGTGTAACTTGTTGCTCATTGAATTTCACTTCCACCGTCACATGACCGCTATAACTGTCACTGATTGGCTGCATGAATCTACAGTCTGCTCCTCTCATCATCACACCATTCGGTGTTTTTATTACCGCCTGATGATGGTTTTGCTGCGCTCGCTAACACACTGAACCAAAAGAATCGGATGTGAAGTAACAAAGAATTCGAATAATTCTTATTATTCGGCACAAGTGAGGCGTGCAGTGATATGGAGCTGATGTGACACGTCACGTGTGTGTGGAAGCTTCACTTTGTTGTTTCAGTTCAGGTTTTACTGTTACTTCTACAATCTAGCGTCGCTCTTCATCACCAGCATTCACGACTCATTTAAGACTCACTGCAGTGCTGAATGCATTTCATTCTGAAGCCACTAAAATAATTAGATACTCAAACTTTTGTAATCTCGCCCAGACACACTCCCCTGACTGTATCACTGCAACAAACATAACAGAGCAATACAGACTGCAGGGGGAAAAAAACAGTAGAAAGATTTTAGAGTGAATTAGTATTTTTCGCAGTAACAATACATGTAATAATAATAAAAAGTATGTGTTAGCGTTTATTAGCATGTATTATCATGTGTTAGCGTGTTTTAGAATGTGATGCCATTTGTTAGTGTGTGTGTATTAGTTGTGCATTATGTGGTTGTGTATTATTGTGTGTTAGTATGTTTTAGCGAATGTTAGTGTGTTTAGGTGTGTGTTAGTGTGTAGTAGCATGTGTTAGTGTGCATTATTATGTGTTAGCGTGTATAAGCATATATTAGGGTTTTAACATGTTAGTGTGTATCATGTTAGCATGTTTTAGGGTGTCTTTAGCTTGTATTAGTACGTGTTAACGTGTAGCAGCGCGTGTTAGCATGTAGCAACATGTGTTAGCGTGTAGCAGCAAATGTTCATGTGTAGAAGCACGTGTTAGCGTGTAGAAGCGCGTGTTAGCGTGTAGAAGCACGTGTTAGCATGTAGCAGCGTGTGTTAGCATGGAGCAGCGTGTGTTAGCATGGAGCAGCACATGTGTTTGCGTGTAGCAGCACGTATTAGCGTGTAGCAGCACGTATTAGTGTGTAGCAGCACGTATTAGCGTGTAGCAGCACGTATTAGCGTGTAGCAGCACGTGTTAGCATGTAGCAACCTGAGTTAGCATGAAGCAGCATGTGTTAGTGTGTAGCAGCATGCGTTTGCATGTAACAGCAAGCGTTAGCGTGTAGCAGCACGTGTTTGCGTGTAGCAGCATGTGTTAGCGTGTAGCAGCATGCAAGTGTTTGCGTGAAGTACCACATGTTAGGGTGCAGCAGCACGTGTTAGCAAGTAGCAACCTGTGTTAGCGTGTAGCAGCATGCGTTAGAGTGTAGCAGCATGCATTTGCGTGTAGCAGCATGCATTTGCGTGTAGCAGCACGCGTTTGCGTGTAGCAGCACACGTTAGCGTGTAGTAGAGAATGTTTCTGTGGTAAAGCAGCTTCAGAAGAAGGTGAGGTGTAACTGTGTGATGCAGTTTTATCTGTCTCAGTATTCTCCAGAGCGTGGTGTGAAGATAATACAATAAAACCCAAGGGCAAACAGTGGGATAAGCAGGCCAGTGCTAATGAAAGGAACTTTATTAACTGATGAGGAAAAATGCTAAGGAAGATGAATTGGTGACACGCAGGGGAATAAAGTGTATTGGACCTGATTGCCTTCATGCAAGTGGGACTGTAATCATATTTTCTGCCTGAGTTGCTGTGTGTCATTCTGCATTCTTCTGGAGGAGAGAAAGTTCTAGAGAAATGACCTGAAAAAAGGTGATCGTCATAACTGTGATTGTGTTTAAAGAGCTACTGAAATCAAAACCTTATGTCGGAGATATTCTTGTGATTTTTGAGTATTCTTGTGATCACTTCTTACTTTTTTTTTTTTAAGATTCATCCTGCTTTAGTCTTCTGTTAAATGCACTCTGGTTTGTATGAGCCCTGCCCCCTATGTGGCTGTGTCTTGCTCCACAGTAGCAGCTTGTTATCGGTAAAAATGGTCGGTAGATCAGTGTGTTTTTGGTAGTGGTTCTTCACACACACACACACGCACGCACACACACACACACACACACACACACACACACACACACACACACACACACACACACACACACACACACACACACACACACACACACACACACACACACACACACACACACACACACACACACAACACCCTCTTCCAAGCGAGAATAAACGGACGGACGGAAAGTTTTAAGAGACACACAGATTGTCAGTTTTGATGTGCATAATATCGCAAACATTTTAGAGTTTGAATTTGGCTAATAAACAAGATATGCAAAGATTATTACTTTACAAATAACCATGTGTAAAAAAAAAATACACTTAAAGCTTTACATTGCATTTTTAAATATTCAAAACAGAATTTTGCTTGAAATACAAAAACTTACTTGATAACTTGGCTCTTCAGAGGACGGACTGGACACTAAATGCTCAGCTTCACCAACTGATCCATCCTCTTCAAACTAAAAAGACAACACACACACACACACACACACACAATGAGCCTAATTCTGCACAACAGCTTACCCTTAACACTAACCACTTCCATTCTAACCTGCATCAAGTCTCACGTGGGATGTAATTAAACCTTCTCCAGCTCTTGTTTATAGTGCAATAAAGGAACCAAACAACAAAATGGAAACGAACAGTGCAGGAAACAATGAAGTAAAGCTACTGCCTTAATTATGACAAGCAAATAAACGGTCGACTCTTCACTCAGTTTAATGAAGGAATTAATCTGGCCAGGAGAGCGGAACGTCAACAAGCTCACGCATTGCTGCCCAAATCAGTATTCTGGTCTTCATGAAGTCTCGAGTCCTAATCATATCCATCATGACACACAACAACAAAATGACCTGAGAGCTCAGTGTTCAAGAAAGCAACTGCCTGTGCAGAATGTCGATGAGGTAATTGAGAGGCTTTTTTTTTTAATTCCGTCTCAACAATCCTGAATGGCTTCAGGGAATTTTTTTAATCCAGCATGAAAACTGTGTTCATGTTGACGAGTTAAATCTCTCCAGAAAAGAATCATTTCTTTCCTTAACAGTGGCAATGTACAGATATCCTTTAAAAAAAAAAAAATAAAATAAAAACTCAACCTGGGTCAGCTGTCTGATTACAGGCCGATATTAAATCTCCCGTTTATCTCCAAAATCCTAAAAACTGTATCGGTCAGGATTTAGGCCTCATCACAGTAATGAGACGACACTGGTTAAAGCAAATGTCTATTTCTGACATTATTAATCGTATTATTCTCCTTGATAGATAAAAAAATATTGGTCTTATTCTGCAGACGCTTTATGATTCTCCACACCTGCTTTAATGAAAGGGTGCTCTTTGTTGGAAGGCTTGTATAATAAAGGCTACAACAGGGGGCAGAGCTTCTTCTTACAAAGCCTGCAGTTATGAAACAGCCTTCCAATTAGTGTTCACGTCTCAGTGTTTAAAGCGGCCTTCACACTGCACACGACAAACGACGGCCGATAAACCGGAAGTCATTAATTTCCTATGGAGAGTCGCAAAGGCGCTGCGTGAGGTGCTGATCATCTGCAGATCTGTAATTTTCGGATCCGTTTTGAGCGTTGAATCCGTAAAAAAATTTGAACTTGTGCGACTACACCGCATCTGATATGCCGACCGGATGTGATGTATTCCACTGTTGTCCAATCTTTTTGTTTTAAATACATTGTTTTTGATAAAAAAGTAATAACTTATTAATATTTATATTGTATTATTTTTAATGTTGTTTCCTCAAAAATTATTCACGGTCTTTCTGGATTTATTGTTGTATTGATTGTTGAATGAATTAATTAAGGAGTAGATACATTCACCATGATAAATGGAGGGAGAATACAGGCTCTTGGCCTTTGCTTTCCTTTACTGGAGACGCAAAAGAAAATATTGCAAATCAGTGTGGATAAAACACTACCTGACTCTGAGAAAAAGTCTCGGCGAGTATCCATGCTTCATTTTTTCTGTTAACATCTCTGTATGATTCTAGATATGTATCATACAGTATTGGGTTTTCCGAGACCGCGAGAATTATTCTCTCCCATGCTGACGTCTACACGATCATATTGCACATTTATAGTAACGCAAGGTTACTATGCCGGGTCACATCGTGTGGTGGCGTGGTTATTTACTGGAATGAATTCTGCCGTTTACGGCTTTGACGACTCGACTGTTAAAGCTGTAGGTTTTCAGATCAGAAGGTCAAGGGTTCATGTCCCAACACCACCAAGCTACCAGAGTTGAACCACTGAGCTCCAGGAGAACTGTATCATGGCCAACCCTGTGCTCTGATCCCAGCTTTCTAACAAGATAAGATATTCAAAAAGGGATTTCGTTGTGTGATAATGTATATGTGACAAATAAAATCTTCTTCTTTTCATACTAAAACGCTGCTGGATTACAGCCATGCTTACCCAGGCACATTACTTGTGGGATTATTTTTCTTTTCATTCACAGAGACCATTCACCAGCAGGATTATCGACCCAGAGGATATTTCACTACAGGACAGAGGCATCGGTAAAGTCGAACCTGTAAGACTGTAATGCTGGATTGTTTCTGTTGATTCTTTGCTCTCCGCCATATGATTAGAGCCCAGACTAATGTTACCAGTTCCTCTCTGGGGTGAGCTGTTATGCCTGTTGTGGCCCATACGGGGAGCTCTTTTTAGTGTCGGTTAATAGAAAGAAAAATGAAAGGAAAGGAAGCAGTTGAGGAGGTATGGGATAACCTTTCAACGATTTCTGCACAAACCCTGTGACTAGGTATCTTAAACCCTTAAACACAAACCCTGTGTCGCTAGCTAAGTGTAATTTCCTCACACAGTGAACATCAGGCTTCGAGCGAATCGCTGTAAATCTTCGTGTTGTAGTGAAACAGACATAATCATGATCTGTCTGTAATCAGATAGTGGCTGTCAAAATGTCCTCCATGCTCCTGCTCCCGTAATACTTCATCATCGTTATCATCATCATCATCAAAACACAGAAGAGCGATTACACCCTCCGTAGAGTCCACAGAGTTTGAATGTTTTTCAGTAAACGGTTAAAAAGATCAGAAGAAAAAGAAAGAGAAGTGAAGTGAGTTAATGAGAGATTATTTCTCTAGGATTGTTGAGAAAGGGGAACTGAGATCGGTGGAGTGAAGAGACGACGATGATGGCTGGTGTTTAAACCAGTGACTTTTACCTCAGCTGATGAGACAGAGACTGAAGTGCCTCTAAAAATTTGGTCATTAAGATTAAAATTAAAATGGAGAGGTCAGTGTACTCCATCGTTTGGTGGAAAGCAAAAGAAATCCTTAAATGCTTTAGTTTTTCCTCCCGTTTCACTTTAAAATGCAGAATGAAAAAAAAAACATGTAAAAGAGGAAGACATTTTTCAAAAGACACTGCATATTATACCACAGAGTAAACAAAGCACGGCAAAAGCAATATTGTCTCTGTAATTACACAGCGTCTAGAACTTCTGTCTACAGCAAAGAGATATTAGCATGTCGTCTCTCTGCAAAACGGCCTCTCTGCTCTTTAAGGAAATCGGTATCTTCAGACACAGATATCGACTTTTTTTTTCTGCAATAGGACCGGAGGATGATGTGTTATTGTGTACCTTTGAAAATTGTCCTCATGATTGCCAAGCTTTTATCCGGGGTGGAGTGTCAATATGATTTGTGCTCTGTTGAAAAGCAGTGCCGTCTCTGACCGAGTGCAGGGAATGATAGTTTTACACGGCCTCGCCAATCCTGAAAAGCCTCATTGTACTCTGAAGACATGTAAGAAAGACGAAATAACAGATCTGGAAAAAAGCTCATTCCAGCTCCGAAAGACACATGCAATACAAAAAATGATGAAGCAGAAAACAAGCGTTTCTATACCGTTTTCAACTAAAGATCAAGAGGGAGAAGAAGTTTTCCCATGTCAAAGGTCAGCTATGGCAGAAAGGCAGACGTTTAAAGTAGAAACTGATAAAAACCTGAAGTGACGCATGTCTTGTGAATCAAAACAGACGTGTAAAATCCTGTTTGTTCTCATTTCCATTTGGCCAAAAGGTGAAATGTGTAATTAAGGTATGAAGAGATTCTCAGCTGTCAGAAGAAAGCCTAAGGAAACTATTTGTGTGAGAGATAAACAACAAAATATTAATTAAGATCATTAATTCCTCATTAGGTTTTTATCATTACACGCTGTCTGTTCCCCTAGGACGTGCACATACTCTAGAAGCGATATTATTGGCTCCTAAGTGGCAAGACAGAAATGCATTCATCTTACACATAGTGTATTTGTGTAGTGTTGTTTTCTTTAAATGCTTTTAATATTCTCCTCGAATATTCTTACTTTTGGGAAATGAGAACAATTGGGAACTGGTTAAATATCAGAATATACATGTGATTCAGAAACAAGGGAAAAGTTCAGTATAGTCTGTATATAAACCAGTCAAACACTGATTGTCTTGGTTCAATGTTCTCAAAGATGATGTATTGGAAGGAGGAAAAATGGGGGAAATTGTGATGTCTAGATGACTGGATCAGAGCCTCTCAAAAACATCAGGACATGTCGGGTGATCCGGGTATGCAGGGGTTAGTACCTACCAAAAGTACTCCAAGGAAGGACAACTGGTGAACCAGAGCTCACTGATGTACATGAGAGCTGTGTAACTGCAGATTGGTCAGCGTGCCCATGCTAACCGCTGTACACCACCGAAAGATCTGACTGGCCATGTGAGCATCAGAATTGGACCATGGAACAATGTAAAAAGGTGAGCTGAATTGATAAATCTTCAGGAATGTTCAGGAACAGTTTAAGGATAGTTCAAGGTGTTGATGGCACTCAAATTCACCAGATCTCTATCCGATTGTGTGATGTGCCGGACAAACAAGTCCATGAAGGCTCCGCCTTTATGGACATAAAGGATCAGCTGCAAGCATCTTGGTACCACAGCACAGCTTCAGAGACTTGTGGAGTACATTATTATTATTATTATTATTATTATTATTATTATTATTATTATTATTATTATTATTATTATTATTATTATTATTATTATTATTATTATTATTATTATTATTATTATTATTATTATTATTATTATTATTATCAAACATCACTCTGTCACATTAATGTATACATGACTAAAAGAGAATAAAATCTTAATTTAAATGAAGACTTAAAGTTCCTGCATTACCTCTGAATGTTACAAAGGGCTGACACTAGAGGCTCCTTCAGTTTATGTTAAATAAATGATATGTCTAAGTAGAGTGTCCTCTGTATACGTCTCTATAGCAGATTAGAACCTGTTCACTAGAGAGAGAGAGAGAGAGAGAGAGAGAGAGAGAGAGTGAGTGTGTACGTGTGTGTGTGTGTGTGTGTGTGTGTGTGTGTGTGTGAGAGAGAGAGGGAGAGAGAGAGAGAGAGAGAGAGAGAGAGAGAGAGAGAGAGAGAGAGAGAGAGAGAGAGAGACCGACCTGCAGCAGTGTCCTCAGATGAAACAGCTGTTCTTTAACAGACAAGCAGTCCTGGGCCATGTGCTCCAGCATCAACTCATCCAGAGACGAATCTCCTGATCCTCTCCTGCTCAAGTCCAGTGTGTGACCGTTATCAAACGCCTCAAGAACTCCGTCCCTGCTGATCACGCATCACAAAAGGTAGATTAATTCACGGCACAGTTAGAACGATAGCCTGTATAACATTTTATGTAACAAGAGCAATGGGACAGAAACAAGCAGGAGATGTTGATCTGTGTGACTGGGTGGAGGTGGAGACGGTGTACAGGTGAAAAACTGGACACCTTCCTGTGGTGCTCAGGCTGATTTACTTAAACAGAACAGACCCAAAGGCTGCTAAAGGGAGTGACAGAGCAGCAACACCTGCTTATTCATGCAACCATCCAATCAGCCAATCATGTGGCGAGACGCAATGAATAAGTGAATAAAAAAAACTCAATGACTTGTCCAAAGGCATGTCCACCTTGTGTGTGTCCACTGTAGCCTCAGATTCCTGTTCTTGGTTGAATGGAGTCATCAGCCTTAAGGTTGTGTTTCAGAGATGCTTTTTGGTATGTTGTTAATGCGAGTTTGCTTCAGACCTCACTCAACTATGACTCATAACTGGATGTATTTTGTTTTCTACATCATTCGGTGTCAATTCTGAAGACCGCTGTTTGAAAATCCGAACAAGTTTCTAAAAAACCCAAACTGGCACCAACCGCCATTAACCAGTCAGATCACTGAGATTTTCCACATTTTCATTTCAATAAAATGAACATTTCCTGAAGCTGCATGACTGACCAGGATGAAGAGCATAAACATATACAGCCTCTTCTGTAAGTATTAGTTCAGCAAGAATAAATGTTTTCTTTGTTCTTTAGATCAGAACTTCAGCTTTCATTTGCTGAGATCTTTAGTATCAGACCACCCAATATTTAGGACAGTCTCAAAGTAAATTTAAGTAAATTCCAATTAATATTTTATATATTAAAAGAGAAATCATTAGGCAAACTACATGATTCCCATTTAAAGAACGGTCTCATGTTTTGTATTGTAGCTGTGACAGACTAGAAAATCGCGATTCTAAAGCTAACGCTAAAGCCCCAGTGAAAGCTAGCTCAAACTACATTTTAAAAAGAGACATGCATTACTGAATAAAAGAAGATTCAAGATACATTTGAAATTAATGTCTTCATTTTTACTGAACACTGTGCCCAACACGACCTACCCGTTAGGTTCTAACGGTCAAAACCCTCTAACGGATGTGCAACACGAACAGAAACGGTAAACTTTCCCCAAACGGAGACAAACATAAATTACAGGTTCACAATTTAAATTGATCGAATACAGACTTTTACCTTCCCTCGTAGTGTAGCTGCTCCGTTCTGCACTGCTGTCGTTTTCTCCATGGCCAGTAATCACTCTCTGAGTGATCATAATGGGACGCTACCTCAACATCTGTAATATAGAAGGCAGTCTGTAAATAATGCAACCGAGCAGTTTAAAAAGGACAGTGTGTGCACAAGGGCAAGAATCCATGGCCTGATTCAGAGTTCATGTCCAAAGCGTAAAAGTACCAGGTGCTTTAGTGATAACAGTTAAACGGCCCTGAGCTGCAGCCTGTGAAGATATGAGCAGTAATACCAGGCCATTACTCAATCTGATAGGAGTCTGGTGTCTCAAAAGCTCTGAGGTTCACATTAAGAGAAAATCTCTCTCTCACATACCCACACACACACACACGCGCGCGCGCCCGGACACACACACAAACAGACACGCACACACACACACACGCCCGCACCTGCCCGCACATGCATGCACACACGCATATATATATATTATATATAAGCATAATAAAAGCATTTTCAATAGTGCTGAGTAAACTTGTTTAACTCAGAAACCAGATTGGATTTCTGCTGTGTGTTCATGTAAAAGCCTTTCTCTGGTCAGACCCAATCTGAGAGGCAGTAGAAATGAAACCACAGGAGGATCATCAGGATCCTGTCTGAGTGACAGCAGGAGATAGCAGGTAACTAGTGATGCACCACTTAAACATCAGCACTTAAATATTTTCTAAACATTGCTTGCTCAGTAGCTCTGGCAGTATATACTGATCGATGGGTTGTGAGCTTAAGACGCCACCACAGTCAAGCTGCCACTCCTCCAGTGTTTTAGCGAGTCCCTTAATCCCTCAGCTGCTGATTTATAGAGCATTCCAATGGCTATTTGGGGGTTTACGGAATTGATGCCTTTGGTCTAGAGTTAGATTTATAAAAGTATAGATTTTTATGACATTAGACGTGTACTAATTGACTTTTATTTAAAAGTAGAAAAACAAGTTTATGCTTTAGAATTTTAAAAATTTAAAAAAAATGGATTGCAGGCACTTTCTTGTTTATTTACTGACCATTTTAAAAATCTCTTACACACTGTACTACAGCAAAAAAGGATTGCAGCAACATGGCAGCAAACCATGTAGTTTATTATTTGCACAGACATACAGATTTACCATCCCTGCAAGAACCTTGCCAGTCTCATTAGGGACGAATCGTGCGGAGTAAGATTTTGGCCCCAACCATAGTTTGACTTCACCACAGACAAGACAAATGTCCACACTGTAGGAGCAGATGTTGCCAAATTTTCTGCTTAGAATATAGTATCCAGACTGCGATAAGCTTTTACAGCTTCTCTCGTAAAGACGCTCTCAGTTTCATCCACATGATGACACATCTGGATATGTCACTTGAGTTAAACGTTTTAACTGAAGAGTCTTATTTTGAGGGTCTAGTCATTTCAATTGATCGTTTATTTTGTGAGTTTTTGAAAATACCTTAACAAACCAGTTCCAGTGAAACCACCAGAAATGCTTCAGGATCAGACATTGCAACACCTTTGCTACTGTTTACATCCTTAAAAAAAAGAATGTTTACATTATATCCCGTATCGGTCATTCTCATTTTGGATAAAAGCCCCTGAAATATTAAAAAAAATCCTCCTCATTTCATATAGGAGGGTTCCAGTCAAATTTCACTCCCAGGCTCTAACACTTTATGCCTCATACTGACTGATATAAAAACTGTGACCTGTTTGGTTGTACCGTGAGCCTCAGCCATACTGTAAACTCTTGCGCATGAGTTTGAGGAGTTTGTTTAAATACCAATAACAAATATATGTGTGTGTGTGTGTGTGTGTATATATATATATATATACATATACTATATATATATATATATATATATATATATATATATATATATATATATATATATATATGATAAATGTAGAGAAGTGCAAAAATTTCACAGTTAAAAAGGGTGGACAGACTGTTTTGCTTGGATCAGAGACAAGAAAACATTGCAGTTAAATAAATAAAACCAAATCTGAAAAATTTAATATTCAAGTCTGCTACATGAGTAATTCTGTGATACTGTGATATATCCAGTTAAATGGCCAGCTCATCTCAGCACAAGCACACAGGTATAGCACAGCGGTGGAAAGAATAGAATGGTGGAAAGATTCTGAGCTGCTACACAGTTAAAGTGGATCTTCAAACAGTTGAGTGATGGCACGTACCACTGTGGAGAGAGACATCTTCAGGCAGGTCCACATCCAGCATGAGGTCATCCTCCTCCAAATCACAAGAGTCCAAGTTGTCCAATTTATTGAGAATGTCCTTGTGGGAAAAAAAGAAAGAGAGAGTGAAAAATCTTTTTTTTTTTTTTTTTTTTTTTAAATCGTAGAGTATAAGAAAAGGAGGATGTTGAAGCCTGAATGGATATAGATTTTGCTCGGTGTGCTTGTTGCCCGTCTTTATCTTCTGATGTATATTATATCTAGAGTATCTGCGAATAACAACAAGCACTTTGATGTACAATTGTCACAGACATTTTTTGCAGACGACATATATTATTTAAACTTAAACCAAAGCTTTAGAGTGTCTATAAATCTGTAACTCTGCATATGTGTGTGTTTTGGGATTAATCAACAAAGACAGAAAAAGCAGCCAAAATATCTAAGATCTAATATATCTAACATAAATAGAGAAACTAAATCTTGTTGGACAATATGGCTTGAAGCAAAGCTTCATAATCAACAACGAGGCCATCTTGTTCAGCTTTAAGATATCCACATCATTTACATGACATGAACAGTCTGAGACAAACATCAACACAGGACAACTGTCCAACACAATCCAAATGTGATAAAATGGCTCCATGTTCTATCTAGCCATAAAAACATCATAGCCATGTCATCTGAATGAAGTTTCATGGAGATGGACTGAAACCTGCACGTCATATAATATATACCTAGGCTGAAGATTAGACTGTGTTTAAGTGGCAGATGTTTAAGGAACACATTTAGCCCTGGAGAGCGCGAGGACTTTGACTAAAGTGCAGTAATGCATGGAGCCGAGAACAACCTTCTCTCCTCCCTGAGAGAGCTTAGTCGCAACTGAACAGTTCTGAGAAATTACTTTTCCTCATGAGTAACTTCTGTTCCACACACAGACGAAAACAGAGAAATCTTCTGAGAAAGAAAGATGTGTACTGGACTGAGGGTCAGCGATTTCAGAAGGTTTACACTCAGAATGTGTACAGCTGTGGGCTTACACTCTAAAACCTTCTTGTCTGCAGTCTGACATCAACACAGAATCGAGCTAAACAGTAGGCTTGTAAGATACTATACATTTTTTTCCATGATGGTGATTTATTTGAAAAAATTGCAGTTAATAATTCTGATAGTATAATAATCCTTTGTCTAATGTGCACATGACTGACACTTTCAGTATTTATTATTGCAAAAGTAATGTATTGAATCACTGTCTAGTTATCATTATTATTACATTTAACAGTACATGTTAAGTCATGTGACTGCAGTCAAGAGCTGCTGTTCATGCCAATACAAATAAAATATTGTGACAACAGAAATCTAAATTTGATTTGATTTGTTTGGTGTATTTATGAGTGATAAATACATGTGACAGTGACATAAAGGAAGGAGCAGAGAGAGGCATTTTTTCCACACCTTTTATACACATAAAATACAAGAGTAATAACATTGCTCCCTGCATGACTACCAACTGATGCTGAAGAGACAGCACCACTTCAGCACCACCTCTACTGTGGAAAGCAGACGAGCGCATGGCCACAGGGCGAAGCAGCAATACTGTAGCTATGTAATTTATATAAATGAAAATTGACTCTATATATCTTTATGCATACATACTAGATACATAGATCTTTATGATAATTTAATTAGTATATATTCATGTGCTGGGTTTGTTTTTCCCTTCCTTTATTTGATATTATTGTTTGTTATTTTGCTTTGGCAACATTGTGAAAACAGTCATGACAATATAGCACAATGTACTGGAGAGAGAGAGAGAGAGAGAGAGAGCAAGAGAGAGAGGGAGAGAGGGACCTTGTATACATGCTGAACTCTTCTCTCTGTTGGTGATTATGAATAGGTTTTTGTGAACAGTTTTGTTCTGCTCTAAGCAGCCTCGTCATCATCCACTCGATCGATACTGAGACTTTATCCTCTTTATCTCCTTTGCCTCAGTGATCTTTGCAGCAGCCTTGTCTCCTGTTTATCACTTACACACACTGCTATGTCTTCTACTGCAACAACAAATCATCTCTCATTTACACTATAAATAGAAACCTTCTATAAGAGCTACAATAACAAAAAATCAGCAAAGCATGCTTCTCTATTCACATACACACAAACACACACCAGTGAGTGAGAAAGTGTGTGCACATACACACAATCACAAACGCACTCGCACTCTCATACTCACACACACACAGACATATGTACTCACTTACACAGACAGACAGCCAGACAAACATTAAATAGGAGACATGGACTGGTGTGTGCGTGTGTGAACAGAGAAGCATACATGACTAATTTTGTGTTATATATGCCACACTTCCCTTAAAGCAGGACTCTGCCTAGCACAGCATCACATTTCAAGTCCTACTGTTGTTTTTCGTTTCCTTACGTTCTTCAATAAGGTGCAACAGGCCAGAAAATATAACAACAGCCAGCTGCTCGAGGAGTTCGAGGTGAGAAGGGGAAATGCTGATCTTTCTGACAGTTAGAGCTGGTACACAGAGGCAGAAATAGAGGAGAATCAATATTTCAGGAGGATCGTCTCACTGCGGACATGCGACAGAGAACCTACTACACACCAGCAGAACCTTTGTGCTTACACACAGCCAGCTCAGAGTTAGTCAGAGTGAAAAGAGAGAGAGAGAGAAATGTGGAAAAACAAATCCACTGAGGATAACGTCAGGTGGAGTTCTCTTACTGCTTCACATGACACTGACGAGAATGGCGCTCAAAGAGTAACCATAATGACACTGTGCAAGTTCGAGTAAAGTGTAGAGAACAGCAGGAGTGATGATGAATCAGGGTTTGGTTGTGAAGTTTGCAAAATATTTCATCAGATCAAAGCAAATACGTGAAAAAAAACAGCCTATAAACATAAAAAAACATTCATGTCATTCATCTACTGTGCTTTTTTAAACCTAAAAGGTGGTTTATGGCAGAAAATTGTGATGTTCATGTCAGAAGCTTAATTCTATACCAACTAGGCCATGTTTGTGGGGATTTAGATGCATCAACCTGCTGCGAGATATAAACTTGGGAAACGTCTGGGAAAGTGTTTTTAAACATCTTAGTTACAGCCCTAACAAGTGAATTCGGCCTTTTTCAGACATGTAGCTCTAATTAGTCTGATTACTGAATGCTGACACACTTTTGTCTCTTTTCGTTTGCGTTCTTTAATCTTTCCCATGTTAGTAATAAGCAACACTTATTTGATGCTTCACTTGAACACTTTTGACTTTGAAATTGAGCCTCAAACAAATAAACCTTTTTTAGAATAAAGAATATCAATAGGCTTAAGATAATTAACCACTGATCGTTAGTGACTATTTAATGCATGTTTACCATGTAAGGGTGCAAGTAATTCTGGATCAAATTTTACCTGGTACTTTCATACTGATGTAAAGCTTCCACAATAGCCATCTGTCAGTAATAAACTGTAGCTGTAACTGTCTTCTAGGTTTAGCACATTTAGTAAATTCACAGTGTTGTATTTGTGATCATTTACTGAACATCGATCATAAACAAAAGAAGGGTTATTTATTTATTTGGCAAGAAAACAAAATCCATCCAGTGTAGTGACGTGTTTGGTTTTACAATGTGGCCTAAATCCACATTTCATTTTAGCGTCTCAGTGAACTGATGCACACAATGAGTCAACCGATGTAAACACAATCTCACTTTATCAACAGTTCCACGATATAACGGAATTTATTTCCTTCTTGCTAGAGTGCAATCTGCCAGTTTATGCAACAAACAAATGATGCGGTAAATATTTGCTCAACACCGTCTCTGTCATTATGTCTATTTTCTCAACGCAGCTGATAAAAACACCAACCTCACATCATGTTGTTTGTGATAGACGTGTTTGTTAAATGTAAAAAATGACCACAGTCAGGTGTTTGTGTAATTGCTGTTAAAGGACTAGAAGGCATTGAAGGATGTGTCTGAAAATTATGACTTTTTTTTTCTAATTTCGATATGGAGGTGTATAATGTTATTATTCCCAGAGGATTTCAGAATCTATAAATATCTTATAGACTATGCATGGACGGTTAAAACATATTTTACTTTCTATTATAAATGAGCAGCAGAAATAATTCCAGGTATTATATATCCTGTGTCAAGTAACATGTTGGTAAAGATTGAGTTATAACAATGACTAGAAAACTAATCCCATATGCACAGCACTACAGTGAAACTCGGTCAGAACTCTTCACCAAAATAGGAAGCTCAGGGTAACAATGACCTCAGGGCAACAGAAAGGTCAAGATAAGCCAAGAAAGACAAGGAACGCTTCCAGCCCAGATGGTGTCTCCCCCTCCTGTCTCAAAGCGAGTGCTGACCAACTAGTTCCTATCTTCACCCATATCTTCAACAGATCACTGGAGCTGTGTGAAGTCCCCTCCTGATTTAAACTCTCCAGAATCATCCCGGTCCCCAAGAAACCCTCCATCACTGGACTGAATGACTACAGGCCTGTCGCTCTGACATCTGTCGTTATGAAGACCTTTGAACAGCTGGTATTGGCCCACCTAAAGACTGTAACAGTACAGATGCTGGATCCCCTACAGTTTGCTTACCAAGCAAACAGATCAGTGGACGACGCAGTCAACATTGGGCTGCACTACATTCTGCAACACCTTGACCGCCCAGGGACATACGCCCGGATTCTCTTTGTCGACTTCAGTTCGGATTTTAATACAATAATTCCGGAAATTCTCCACTCCAAACTCCTAAAGCTCACTATACCCCCTGCCATCTGTCAGTGGATCTCCAGCTTCCTGACAGGTGAGACTGGGAGGTGTCACCTCCAGTATTCGGACAATCAGCACTGGTGTTCCTCAGGGATGTGTCCTCTCCCCACTGCTATTCTCCCTCTATACCAATGACTGTACTTCAAGTGACCCAACAGCTAATCTCATGAAATTTGCAGATGATACTACGCTCATAGATATCATCCAAGATGGCGATGAGCCTGCATAGCAGCAGGAGGTAAAGCGTCTGGTGCTATGGTGCAGTCAGAACAGCCTAGAGCTAAACACCCTCAAAACTGTGCAGATGATAAAGGCCTTCAAGTTTCTGGGCACTACCATTTCCCAAGACCTGAAATGGGAGTGCAACATAAACTCCATTATCAAAAAGGCCCAGCAGAGCAGAGGACTTTCTACTTCAATTAAAGATAGTATGGTCTGCCACAGGAGCTGTTGATGCAGTTCTACACTGCAGTCATTGAATCTGTCCTGTGCACATACATCACCATCTGGTTTGAAGCAGCAACAAATAAGAACAGGAACAGACTTCAACGCACAGTAAAAACAGAGGAAAAAATAATTGGTGCCCCTGTCCACTCCCCAGGACTTGTACAACACAAGAAGCAGAAAACGGGCAGGAAAAAAAATCACCAATGACCCTTCGCACCCTGGACACAACCTCTTTCAGCTCCTCCCCTCTGGCAGGTGCTACAGAGCTTTGCTTACTAAAACTGCCAGACACAGCAACAGTTTCTTTCCCCAGGCCCCTTATCACCCTGATTAACAACTCACCATAATTATATTCCTTGCTTCATACCTATAAGTACTGCATTATCAGAACTGTCAGTCATCACATAATCCGTATATGCTACACACTACTGCTGCTGCATATTGTACAAAAAGCATAATATTGCACAATACTGTTATTTGCAACTGGGATTTCAGGGTAACAGCAAGCTCAGAATATCAATGATCCCAAGGTAACAGTGAGTTTAGGGTAGCAGTGACCTGAGGGTAACCAGGAGATCATGGTGCCCAAAACCTCAATGTACTAATAACAGTAACCTCAGAGTTATGGGGACCTCAGTGTGATAGGGAGTTCAGGGGAGTGTCTGGAGCATCTCTCTCTCTCTCCAAACGTATACAGTGCATTCAGAAAATATTCAGACCCCTTCACATTTTTAAAATTTTGTCAAATCATTCAAATTCTTTTTTTTCCCTCATTAATCTACACTTAGTACCCCATTATGAAAGTGAAAACAGAATTCTAGAAATCTTTGAACATGTATGAAAAGGGAAAAACTGAAATATCATATGTACATAAGTATTCAGACCCTTAGCAACAACAACTGAAATGACATGATTTGAAAAGGTACACACCTCCTTATAGAAGGCCTCACAGCTGACAATGCATATCAGAGCAAGGTTAAAGGCAAAATTCTCAACGTTGAACTTTGGCACACCCAGGACTCCAGGGACTTTCCATGAGCTGGTCACCTGGCCAAACTGAGCAATCGGGGGAGAAGGGCTTCAGTAAAGAGAGGTGACCAAGAACCCGTTGGCCACTCTGACTGACCTCCAGAGATTCTATGTGGAGATAGAACAAAGTTCCAGAAGGACAACCATTTCTGCTGATTTGGGCTTTATTTTAGAATGGCTAGATGGAAGACTTTCCTCGGTGTAAAACACATGAAACCCCAATTGGAGTTTGCAAAAAAGCACCTAAAGGGCTCTCAGACTGTGAGGAACAAGATTCTCTGGTCTGATGAAACCTAAATTTAACTGTTTTGCCTTAATACTAAATGTTATATCTGGAGGAATCCAGGCACCACTCATCACATGCCCAATACCATCCTAACACTGAAGAATGGTGGTGACAGCATCATGATGTGGGGGTGTTTTTACCAGCTAGGACTGGGAGACTGGTCAGGGTTAAGTGAAAGCTGAATGCAATAAAAACCTGTTCTACAGCGCTAAGGACCTCAGATTGGACCCAAGGTTCACCTTCCAACATGACAACAACACTAAACACACAGACAAGACAACACAGGAATGGCTTAGGGACAACTCTGCAAATGTCCTAGAGTGGCCATGCCAAAGCCCTGACGTGAACCCTATTGCACATCTCTGGAGAGACCTGAAAATGGCTGTCCACCAACGCTCCTAATCCAAACTGTCCGAGCTTAAGAGGATTACCAAAGAATAATGTCAGAAAATCCCCCAATCCAATTTTTCTTTGCGTTATACCCAAAAAACTTAAGGCTGTAATTACTGTCAAAGGTGCTTCAGCTAAGTACTGAGTAAAGGGTCTGAGTACTCAAGCACATGTTATATTACAGTTTTTTCTTTTTAATAAATGTACAGACATTTCTAAAATTTTATTTTCACTTTTATCATTATGCAGTACTTAGTGTACATTAATGAGGGAAAAAAAGGAATTTAAACTATTGTAGTACCAGGTTGCAACTTAACAAAACTGAAGTGCATGGGGATCTGAATACTGTCTGAATCCACTGCATATCTGTTGAGCTACATGTTGAGTTCCCATAGTGACTGCTTCTTTTCTCTTGACATGCCAGATCCGTCTTGATGTCCTACTTCTTGTTGCTTGAGTCATGTACCTTGGTGGTCCTCAGTGCTGCGGGATATGGCTACACATGTTCAAGCTAAAGACCCATGGGACTGCAGTAGATAGAACCACATGAAGACTATGGCACCATCTTTGAGCTGCTGTTGCAGCGGTCAGTTTTGCACTTGGGTCTTCATCAGTGAACATTTAGTGTTAAATCTATTATTAACTCAAATCATGCTGACCTACAAGCTCCTGGTTGCATAATTTCAGTTGACTATAAAAAGTTGTAGAAAGAACATTATTTATAATTCCCCTCTCCGGTGTCACCAAAATGAGGATGGGCACCCTGTTAAGTCTGGTTCCTCTCAAGGTTTCTTCCTCAAATCATCTCAGGAGTTTTTCCTTTCGTTGCTTCAGGCTTGCTAATTAGAGATAAATATTTATTTAATCTATATTTTTATATTTCTGTAAAGCTGTTTTGAGACAATGGTCACTGTTAAAAGCACTATATAAATAAAATTGAATTGAAGGTACCAGTGACCTCAGGGTACCAGTGACTGCAGAGTAGCAGTGATTCCCACGGTAACATTGACCTCAGAGTAATAGGAAGCTCTGGGTAACAGGGTTCTCAGGGTAACAGGGAGCTTGGGGTGTCAGGAAGAATAGGACTCAAATAACCTCTGGGTAACGGTGACAACGGGTTTACAGGGAATTCACAATTAATAGTGTGCTCAGGCTAACGATAATCTCAAGGTATCTGTGACCCCGGTCATCTCAGGGCAATAGTGACCTCATTGTAACATTGAATCTCTCAGGGTAACAGAGAGTTCAGGGAGACTCAGGCTAATGGTAACAATGACCTCAGATAAACAGGTGCCCAGATCTGGCAGAGATATGTGATGCTTTAGATAAAGCTGAAGGAGTTTGAGTATGGATGACTGATGGAAGGTGAGAGACCAGAGAAAGAGAAATGACAGAGGAAACAGATGAGAGAGATAAAAGGAACCCATGGTGTGGTGCTGTAGCTCTCAGCCTGGTGATCTTTTGCACAATCTTCTCACTACCACCACTGTGAAGCTGCACTGCCCCCTAGTGGGCCATGCTGTCATCCTTAACAACAACTAATGAATTAAGTCCTTACTCATCTTTACTCACTCTGATATCTTACATCTCTCAAACACAGACAGAAAGTCAGAGATGCTTCTTACACATCAGCCAGAATGCATAGTGTTTTAAGAAGAAGACATTCATATATATTGATGTAAAAAACATAAGTGTGGTGATAGTGGGAATGCTAGTCCCATGTCCACACCATTAAATACCAGCTTGTGAGTAAGACTGATCAAAACACTTTCTTGGCTATTTTCACACCTAATTTCTTTGCTAAATCTGCACAATCTGAGTCTGTGCCTATCTCAGGCATCATCGGGCATCAAGGCAGGATACACCCTGGATGGAGTGCCAACCCATCACAGGGCACACACACACTCATTCACTCACGCAATCACACACACGGACAATTTTCCAGAGATGCCAATCAACCTACCATGCATGTCTTTGGACCGAGGGAGGAAACCGGAGTACCCGGAGGAAACCCCACGGGGAGGGCACGGGGAGAACATGCAAACTCCACACACACAAGGTGGAGGCGGGAATCGAACCCCCGCCGTGCTAACCACTAAGCTACCGTGCCCCCCCTAATTAATATTCAATGAGTCGTTATAAAACCGGTGTTTGGCAGCTGTGGAGTGCTTTTCAAATACACCAATTTGGATTAAAACCTCAAATTTGACAAGTGTGTGATTAACAATTACATTTACAGCAGTTCCTTGTTTTTATCATATTATTATTTATTATTATTATTATTATTATTATTATTATTATTATATTACTACAAGATAAATGGGCCACTGAGCATACTACAGCATAACAAAACATCTAGAAAGGCGGATAATCAAAGGAACATAGGTTGATCCCTCTTAGATAGTTTCATTACTTTTAAATACATCTGTCTCATTTCCCACTGAACATGTTTAAAGGCGGGGTCTCCGTTGTTTGAGAAATGCTTCAGAAAACTGCGTTGGGCCGCCAAACAAAACAAAAACAAAACTAACATGTAGCCAATGAGCAGAAAAGGGCGTGTCTTGTCAATATGGGCAGAGAGAGTATTGAGTTCGCATGTGTGACATTATCAGAAAGCGGTTTTAACATTGACATGGAGGATAAAAACAAAGAAAGAAAGCGAAGAAAGGCTTATGATAAGGCAAGAAGCAGGACTCGTGTTAATATAGGATCAGCTTTCCAGCGCTGGAGAGAACTGAACGTCATCCGCGTGAAATGGAGCGAAACCTTTCACGGTACAACACACAGTACTACAAAAACACATTTGTATTACCATAGTATTACTCATTGAGTTCATTTACTGATAAAAATATCCCCTTGGTCAGCTGCCCCAACTTGTTCCGCCATAAAACTTGTCTGGGTTATAAGTGGGTTATACTTGTCTGTTGTATGTGTGGGGCGGAGCTATCAAAACAGAGGTGGGACCCATTTGGGTTAGGGGCGTGTTTGTTTTGGTGATTTCAAATGTCAACCTTGGCTTTCAAACAACAGAGACCCCACCTTTAACTTATCTTTGTCATATCTACATTACACTAAACGTTTTACTGCAACTATAATCACAGTTTCCTCTCAGCTTTCACGTGTTCCAGCTAGAAACGTGAGATGTCTGACAGCAGGTATCTGATAGAAAACAGTTTACACTTGAAAACAGTACACTAAGGAAAATATTTTGCCCACTAAATATTATGTTGATTAAAATAATACAGTAATATATGCTAATACTTGGTAATCTATGCCAATGTAATGATTAATGTAATTATCATCAGCAGCAGACAGCAGGTCTAGACAGCAGACTCAGCTGGACTTCAGGTTTACCATGAGCTTGGTGCAGGACCATACTCACTTTCGGAGCATGGGAACATCAGGAAAAACACTCTGATTTGAACGAGATTGCATTTGTGTATGTGTGTGTGTACATTTATATTAATGGTCTGAACCACACTGCCCCCTAAAGGTGATTACAGTTTATTTTATAATATAACACTCGTACGCATGCACACACACACTCTTAGCATAGTACGGCTATGCTATTATATTCAACTCAGTGTTACAGCACAAATTTTTTTGTGCTCTATTTCTGTAAAGGGACACTGTAAAACACTGAAATGAGGAGGTGAAGCATGCTGGAAGTGACGTACCAATAGTCAAAACCGTATTATATTAAATATAGAAAATATTGTCTGGTTTCACGCTTCACAGCCTGGAGCTATTTCACACCATTATTTCATCTCATTTTAAATGTGTTAGTCATAATACGTGTGTGTTATCATGTCAAACATACAGTACATTCGCATAGTGCGCCGATGACACGACCGTGGTGGGTCTCATCAGGAAGAACGACGAGTCAGCATACAGAGAGGAGGTACAACTTCTAACTGCCTGGTGTAGAGCCAACAACCTGTCTCTGAATGTTGATAAAACTAAAGAGATGGTTGTTGACTTCAGAAGAGCACAGAGCGACCGCTCTCCGCTGAACATCGACGGATCCTCTGTAGAGATCGTCAAGAGCACCAAAATCCTGTGTTCATCTAGCGGAGAACTTCACCTGGTCGCTCAACAAAAAGAAAGCCCAGCAGCTTCTCTACTTCTTAAGAAGGCTGAGAAAATCACATCTCCCTCCCCCCATCCTGACTACATTCTACAGAGAGACCATTGAGAGCATTCTGAGCAGCTGCATCACTGTCTGGTTTGGGAACTGCACCAACTCGGATCACAAGACCTTGCAGCGGATATTGAGGACAGCTGAGAAGATCATTGGAGTCTCTCTTCCCTCTGTCATGGACATTTACACCACACGCTGCATCCGCAAGGCCGACAGCATTCTGGATGACCTCACAGACCCCTCACACACACTCTTCACCCTCCTGCCGTCTGGAATAAGGTACCGAAGCATTCGGGCCCTCACAACCAGACTGTTTATCAGTTTCTTCCCACAAGCCAATAGACTCCACAATAACTGAACTGAACACAATACACACACACAATCAACTGTATAGACTGCACTGACCTACACTAAATACACACTCTTCCAATATACATCATATTTGTGCACATGTACTGTAGAATATACAGCATGTATTCTGGTCTGTGCTGCTTTTGTGTGTTGTCTTGTAGTGTTCTGTATCGTTTGTCTGCACTGTCTTTTGTCTTACATAAGTCTTTAGATCTGTGTAGTTCTATGAAGCTCTGTCTTTATTTGTTTGTCTTTGAAGTGCTTATACTAGGACCAGCCAGAAGTAAGTCTTCAGATTACAGAGTAACTCTGGATGGTCTTTCTGTTTCATCAGGTGCAGCAGTAAAAGACCTTGGTGTGATTATTGACTTCGGTCTTTCATTTGAAGCTTGTGTGGATAATTTCACAAAAGGTAGCCTTCTTTTATCTAAGAAATATAGTTAAAATAATAAATATAATGTCACCACATGATGCCGAAATACTAGCTCACTCTTCCTTGTATCGTCTCAGGGAGTTTTTCCTCACCACTGTCACTTCTGACACTCTCGTTAAGGATAAAATTATAAACGTAAAATTCTTATCCATATTTATATATTACTGATAAGGCTGCTTTGTGACCATTGTTGTTACAATGTCTATTATTGTGCTACACAAATAAAACTGCTTTGAAATGAACATTATATTGTATTTTTTGTCCGTTATATGGTATTTTATTTGAATATTATATATTACGTTTACTTGGACATTCCTTATGTAAAAAGAACGCCTTTCTCAGGCGTCATCGGGCATCAAGGCAGGATACACCCTGGACGGAGTGCCAACCCATCGCAGGGCACACACACACTCTCATTCACTCACGCAATCACACACTAGGGACAATTTTCCAGAGATGCCAATCAACCTACCATGCATGTCTTTGGACCGGGGGAGGAAACCGGAGCACCCGGAGGAAACCCCCGAGGCTAAACTGAAGTATCTCTCAGTATCTCTCTATTAGAACCAAGTAAAGCATTTACACAATACTAATAAAGACCACAAGAGGGCGCTCGCACACCATGCACATCTATCTGAAGTTGGGGCCTTCCAGGAAAAAAAAAAACCTTAAATCATAAATTCCCTTCCAACAGAGGTTTGTTATATCTAACTCAATTTAAAACTAAATTGTAAAATAAAAACACTTTAAATCAAAAGCTGAGCAAATTTAATGTGACCTGAAAAAAGCTTCACTTCAAGTCCAGTCCTGGTTTGTTTATGTTAATGAGTAGAACGACCTGATCCTCAAGATTCTTACTTGAAGATCATATACAAAACACACAAAAAACACATATAGAAGATAAGATTCTCAGATAAAATAAGCTAAGATAAGATCACCGATAAGATATGATAAGATAAGCGATAATAAGAATACTCTTTCTAGCAAGAAGCAGAGCTTACAGTGTTTGTTTTGGAGTTACGGCAAATTATTTTATATCTTTATTAATGCAGCATTAATCTTATTGCAATGTCAAGGTTAGTCACGTTGGAGGTTTGATTTCCTTAAAGAGCATTAATAAATGTGTAAAAAATACAATAATTGTGTCAATCATTTTTATATACAGCACAGTTTATAAACATTTATTAAAAGTTGTGGGTACGTATTTTCTGGGCCAAACTGAAACGAAAATGTACATAAGTTTGAAACGTAAAGCAATTTTTTTTCCTCATTTGTGTATATTGATAAATGCCAATCAGATGTAAATGACCAAGCACATTAACAGCGCAGCTGATGTTGATTTAGCAGCACCCATAAAAGTCAAATTAACAATGAGCCAAAAATGTCAAAATGATCTGTGAACAATAAAGGAAAGGAAAAGTTCATGATTCACTGCAAACCACATCATCTATCAAACATGGTAAAAGCAGTATTATGGAACGGCTCTCATATAGACTTGACTATAAAAGCCATTGTCTCATTAATAATTAAGATCTGAAGATGAACAAAGTTCACATTAGTGAGTGTCCTTATAGGAGATTTACACAAAGACTCATTTTCACTACTAATTTTTATTTTTAATGAAGGTGGAATTTTCTTGAATGCTAAAAAATTTATAAAAAATCTGTTTGTATCCATTTTGATAAAAGAGGGCCGTTCTACACTTTATTGTACACCATCAGCTAATGCAACTTGTTACTGGTCTACACTTACATACCCACAACCTATGAAGCACAGCTTACCATGCTGTTAAGGTTGGACTCATAGCTTCGACAGAGTTGTGTGGTCCGTCCGATCGGCTCCAGAACCTCCTCATCCCACATGTAAGTTCCTCCGGAGCTGTCTGAAGGAGAAAGCTCCAGGGAGGAGCCGTGCAGTAAATCTCTGTCTGCAGACAGTGCTCGAGCACCAAGGCGATGTGAGGCATCATCCACCTCCCTGTTACCTGCCCAGAACAAACAACCCAAGAAAAGGTCAAGACTTTTACTTTTGGTAATGTGCACAACACCCTCTCAAGAGAAAAGTGTACCTACGCTTACCTTCGAAGCCTATGTCAGCCCAGTCTACTGTCTCAGACACAAAGCTGTGCAGGCTCGCTGCTGATGACCCCTCCTCACAATGAAGGGCAAGCGTGTTACTCTCCTTGAAAAGCCCAAATCGGTCATTTTTTCCTTCATTAACAGGCATGAGCAGGATTCCAGCTCCGTGTCCCAAGTCATCAAAGTCATCCATGTATTCTTCGCTCACATCATTACGTTCCAGAGAGGATGTGGACGATAAAGACATGTCCTCCAAGATCTCCAGAGACTGACCTTGGCTGTCACTTGCCTCCTTGGTGGAAAAGGGTTCCTCAGGAGAAGTTCCAGCACTGTGTGTGTTGCTGGATGGTTCAGAAATGGGTGTAGATTTTTCTCTATCCCGCTCTGTAAATTGCATCTTCCCTTGGACTTTAACCGGTGTAACTGTGCGGGGTTGCTTGATGAGTGATGATCGCGTTAGCTTATAGCTAAGTAATGATGGTTTGCCATCAGTGCAATTAGGCAAAAGAGATTTCTTCAACATTGATGGTGGTATGGAGGAGATGGTACATGTACTTGTTGCAGGCTTTGATACATGACCTAACACCATGGAGGCCTGTGTGACAGGAGACCTGGCTACCGGAGACTGTGCCAGTGGCCTGGGCAGCTCTTTTGCTAACTCTGTTGCCCGGTTAAATGATATGGAACGTGTCAGAGGAGGGTTAGTGGTGGCTTCAGGCGTCTTTGAATAAGAGAAGCTTTGAGATCGCACAACATTCTCCACAGAGAGGGATTTCAGGCTATCACTAGAGTGAGAAAGGCTGCTCTGTAGACTTCCCTGGGGAGAGGAGGAAGAGCCCTGGCTAGCTGCGACTATAGCCGGACCAATTTTGTTGCACAGTGGCTGGATGGGTGACGGCTGTTTGGGGACGGTATTACGTGGATTTGTTTTTATGGGTTGAGTAATCGTCCTATGGTTGGTACTTGGTACAGGAGGAATGGAACGTTGGGTTTTAACCACAGGGGCAGCTGAGGGCTTCCTGATTTGCCTAACTGCAGAGCGTGGCTGCTGCTGAGAACGGACAACTCGAGCCTCTTCTCTTGAATCTGAAACTTTCTCTCCACACTCCTCCCTCCCCTTCCTCCCCTTCAAAGGAAAGGGGGCAGAGACACTAATCATGCCGTTCTGCTTTCCTACGGGTACTCCTTTAGCCCATCCAAAAGAAACATTATGGGTTGAGCCATTGGTTAAGGGTCCAGCAGCAGGTGTAGCACGAGAGCCAAATTTTGGTAATCTGGAAACCATTGTAGGCTGCTTGAGGGTGGTGTCCTCCATTGACTACTTCCCCCACCATGGGTATGAGCACAGGGTCCGAGCTAGGGGTAAAACAAAAGAGAAGGAGAGTTAGATGCATCAGGCAGCAAATGCATCTCATGGAACAGGGGTTCTTTGTTTCCCTTTCAGAAATGGCAAAGTAAGTTAATGAGCCCCAAGAATAATGTCATGATGCTGTGGTGCACTATGGTGGCTTCCAAGCTGACCTTTATCACAGAACCACACCAGGTTCTGTCATAAAGTCTTTCAGCTTTTCAGGTTTAATATCAAGAAGCCCATGAACCCTAGTAGGTTTTTAGTTGTAAACTGTTCCATCGCCAGCCTTTAACGCGTGTGTTTTGTGCAACTTTTTGGTGGTGGTGGTGTTACTCTGTAGGGATTCATAAGATGACTCTACTACAGGTCTGGTGGCGTGCCTAAGGCTTGTCTGTAGACTGGAATGTTTGTTCTAGTTAAACACAAATATCTCCATAAAGCTTGCCTGGCTTATCTGTTCTTCACAGCTCTCAGCAAAATTCTGTGACTATACTGTGCAAAAGACATGGGTTTGTGATATTTACAGTATGACTAGTTGGCTGTTTAGGCTATGGTGCGTAGGACAGATTCAGGCAACCGAGTATCTCATCTAAGTCTTAAGATAGTCAGTATACATAGAACTGGTGCCTGTCTTCAGCTGTTATGACATTCAGACACCAGCTGCAGTAACCTTCAATCTTACAGCATGGCTAACCACTCGGTGTCGTGAAAAGTTGGAGATATCTGACCCGTGTAAATAAATAAGAAGGAGTGTGCAAGGGAAACCCAACCCCAGCTCTAGGGCAGTATTTTAGAGAGTGTCCAGCAGATTCAACAGCAAACAGTAAATAGTATGGGAAGAAACTATTTAATAGTGATATCAACATGTAGGCCTCATTAATTGCCTGAATGACAAGAGATACACGAAGGAGAGAACTCAGAGGGAGAACCCAACCGAGTGTGGCGCATGAGTAGTGAGTGAGGTTTAATGAGCAACAATATGGCAAGTTAGCAGAGATACGTAGTGAACAATGATGTAAGAGATGATCATAACGGGCTCATGGCTAGCTATACCTTTGGTATAGCTGTAGATCTTGTACATGTACAGATCTTGTACAGGTGAGAAGAACATACAAAAAGATGGCTGTATATAGAGAAATCTGTAAATATTGTGTCATTTCGTGTCACTTTCTGACTTTGTTGAATACGAAGTAGAATCTATGGTTGTTTTCAGTGGCAAAATTGAACAAGACCTTCATTCACTGTAAGAAGAGGACACTTATCCTGTGACTATGGCTTGGTACTGATTACCGCTGGAAGCTAGAGATGCACCAATGATAATGAATGAAATGCCGGTTCGTTGCTTGTTTCCCTCCATGAGGATCATACAATCAAAGAAGACTGGAAAAAAGAGAAAAGTGAAAAATTTGAACGCTTCTGTTCAAGATTCTCATTATTTTTGCATTAATTTGCCAAAAATCAATAGAATATCTTATCTTTTTATGATAAATAGACCAGATATGATAGACATGCAGCTCACCACCATAACACATATCACCATATCAGAAGAAACTAACGTATACAAAGTGTTTGTTTCTTTAATAATTAACAATAATTCACCATTTAAAAAAATCTTATATTAGTAATTCATTTAGATTAAGAGAGAACGTTATAAAAACCAAACAGTCTGAGTACTAACATTTTTTTATCTCTATTTGAATGAACAGAAACTTTAAACACTGTCTATGTTACAGATCTAATGGCTCTCAGTAAGTAGTGGAGGGATTGGAGGGGGCAGCGGGGCAGAATGACAGTAATGGTGGGGCAGGAGACTGGATCTGTTTACATTCTGCTACTTTAGTCAAAGCTGCAGTTAAAAGCTGAAGGGCCGTTTATAAAAACTACTGCCATGTGAGCTGGGTTTCAGTGGGTCAGTGGAGATATAAATGGAACCTTCAGCGAACTACCCATAATCCTCCACTTACTCTGTGTGTGTGTGTGTGTGTGTGTGTGTGTGTGTGTGTGTGTGTGTGTCAAAAATGACCAATAAACAATACTATATTAGTCTTTCTATTTTTTTACATCAAATTCCATATAAATCAGACAAGATAAACAATCAGATTAAACTAAAATGTGTTACTCCCCTTTAAGAGTTTTCACTCATTTCCTCTTAAAAATCTTGTGTACTGAATCCCTTTCTCACACATTTCTCCAGAGATAATATCAGAAGCCATAACCATCCAAACAACCTTCTCTTCTCTCTGTTACAGTCAGAGAAGTGCTTCCACATAGAGACAAACACATAGAGAATGAGGAGAAACTTATTCTTGCAGGCCATTTGGGCCCTCAACCAGGAGAACACCTAGTGCTTGGACGTTTCTAGGCTTGTCTCACAACACCCACTGCTTCAACTGGACTTTTACACAGTTTGCAAAACTGCACTAATAAAATGTATCTATTTTACTTTACATTTTTATCTGACTCACAAATCTATTTTTATATTAAGCACAGACATAAGAAGCGTTTCACTGCATGCCCTACTGTGTCTGTGTATGAGATTTATTACATGTAGATTGATCAGTCCTTTATTCAAATAATCTATTCCACCCTGACCTCTCAAAAATACAGGGTCCGGAGTCATAAAGGGGATAAGAATAATATTAGAGTGCTCCTAATTTAGCTTAAATATTTCTAACTAGAAATCTTATCTTAAGAGTGATTCAAGACCAATCATAGAGCAACTCTGAGCAAGAAGTGAGGCGAGAGGAGGCGGAGCTTAACCCTGTTACTAGGTAAGACACATTCTTTAGACTGTGATTATTTGATTTGAAAATTTCAAAATATATATATATTAAAAAATTGGGAGAGCTTTTAAACTCTGGTCTATTATAAGCCTTCACTTTGTCTCTATGTTAAGATATTTGAGTGTATATCGTATAGAGATTACGTTCGTGACCGATAGTATTAGAGATGCGCTAACATCTGTGTGTAATAAATGTAATAAATGTAATGTAAATGTAAACAGTGCAGAAGCAGAAAAGTCATAGCACCAAATTATGGCATTTTAGCTCTGTGTCTGAGATGTTAGCGTATCTCTAAAAGCCACATATATACACACACACACACACACACACACACACACACACTTCTGCACTCCCTACAATCCCTATCTAATCTGAATCATCTTATTAACTCACTGTCATAATTAAATATTTCTTCTCCTTCTTCACCTTTCATCCTTTTTCTTCTCTGCTAAATAAACACTTAAGTCTCTTAAAAGTCTTCCTCACTGCTCCTAACACTTTTTGACCTTATGAGCTCTTTTAAGATGCTTTATGAATAACTTTTATCGTTACTAAGATCTTCTTTTTAATTTTAAGGGGAAACGCCCACATTTCTACTTTCTTAGAATTACGTCACTAGGTGAAACTCAATGCACTAAGAATCTTCAAGAATACGGGTCTGACCTTTATCCTCATCAGCTATCCAACTATAAGCCAATATCACACTTTATTGCCATGGTCCTTAAAAATGTTGTAGCACAGCAGTTCTGCTCACACCTACATAGGAATAACATTCATGAAATCTGGCCTCTGATCGGGGTTGTGTCTCGCTGGTGTTGCTTGAGCTTAGTGCAGCTTTTGACACCACTGATTATACTATTCTACTTGATAGGCTAAAACCTTTCATTTGAAGCTCATGTAGATGATATCACAACGGCAGCCTTCTTTCATCTCAGAAATAGTGCTAAGATAAGAAATACGATGTCACTGCATGACGCAGAAACATTAGTTCATGCTTTTGTTTGAATTACTTTAATGCTTTACTGTCTAGATGTTCCAATAGGAGCACAAACAAGCTCCAGTTAGTCCAGAATGCAGCAGCTGGAGTCCAACTGGAACCAGAAAATATATAGAGAAGGCATCACTCCGATCTTATCCGCACTGCGTTGACTCCCAGTAAAATATTGCACTGATTATAAAATACAACTACTGACCTATAAAGCACTTGTGCTGCAATAACTGAGCAATCTTTTTTTTTATGATCCATGACACCTACTTCAATCAAAAGGTGCAGGTTCTTCATTAGTACCTACCATTAAAACTATAGCAGCGGGCAAAGCTTTCTCTTACAAAGTCCAGCAGTCTCTCTTTTAATTATGCTGTAATAACTAGCCTTGTTGGAGTCCATGCCTGCACTATTGTCCTCAGCCACTACATGATCACACACACCTAATATTCTGTCTCTCTCTGTTCCTGACATCCTTCTGCTATCTAGAGTTGCTCAATCCATCCTGATGCTTGACTTCTGCTTGAAACCTAGTTCACCTGAAAATACCTCGCTGCTGTTGAAGCTGGCTCTATATTCTGAAAACAGCCTACAGATCATCATGGGTTTGTGAGATGTTCTTCTGTGGAGAGCCAAAAACAAGTGACACTAAAGTCTTAATACAAATCAATTAAAGTTAACTTTTCATACAGGTTCCTTTTAACACAATTACCCCTGTCTGACTTTACAGTATAGAGACATAGAAGAGAAAGTATTTATAATCACATAATCTGGTGTCACCTTTTGAGTCTGGTTCCTCGGAGGGTTTATTCCTCATGTAGTCTCTGGGATTTGGGATTTTTCTTTCCTTGATCATCACCTGAGGCTTGGTCATTAGGAATAAATAACTTTAAGTTCTATAACCGTACTGTAAAGCCACTTTGTGACCATTTCCACTGTTAAAAGCTCTGTACAAATAAAACTGAACAAAATTTTTGCTTGTGATGCTGCAGAAATGTAGATATGGGGATCAGGTGTATTTCATCATAGTTCCCTTCAGGTGAAAATGCTGTAGCGTGTGAGCCTCACTGTGAGCGTTTGCGTAACACGTATACGTCCCAAAAAACACCTGATCACAAGTGATTCAAGTGGTGTAGTGTGAGTCGTACTGCAAGGGTGATCTTCTGGTGCAGAGTTCACTCTGTGTAACAGACAGCCTTGAACAAACCATCGCTCCCGCATCGCACAAATCCCCATTACAAAGATCAAAGCGTGACTCATTTCAAAGCTCTTACATCTGACAAAAAGGGACTTGTGCGGCTTTACAGAAGGAAGGAAACCACATAACCTTTGTTAAGCTGTTTTCCAAGCATTAAGAATAGCCAGGAAACCCTAAAGCAACATCATATAAAGTCTCTATGGCAACACATTAAGACTTCTCTAACCACATATCGCGTTTGCCTCGGGGGGGAACTGACTGAGACCTACTTTAACATTCGTGCGCGGACGTGAAAACACTGACAGGAATGTAGAGGAGTGAATGGAGTGAACAGGATTAGACACTTATCTATCGCTACACATATCTAACTCTATCCTAATATTACTTTACAGAGTATTTAGACTATAAACGTTCATTTCGTAACCGGTCGGAGATTAAGTAAACGTAGGCGGGAAATAACTTAAACCGGGTCAGATTCTCAATGAAATATTTATATGTTGATGAAGTAGCGCACGGTTTTTGAGTTCGCTCCAATGGTCAGTGAAACCTTTTTAGAAATCCAAGCTTAGAAGTATTACAGAAGAAAAAAGGACACTTCAAGAGAAAAAAGAATGAAAGTAATGTTGGTTTGTACTGACCTCCTCTGTCCTAAAACGGTTGTGTAGTGTGTGTGTTGAGGACAGATGGGTTGTAACGAGAACATAGACACACCTGCGTACCGGCTGCACTCATTTGACTAAGGTGTGCGCTTTTCTGGGTGTGTTCTGCTGTTTGTCACTGGAGTGCAACCACAGACACACCTTTATTACCAAACAACTCACAACAGAGCGGTCTGTTCTGTTCGGGTGTGATCATGATGATGATGATGATGCTGATGATAATAATAGTCCTAAGATTAACAGACACTTATGACTAATGCGATATCTGTATATCTGAAAATGGAACAGAATTTAAGCCACATGGCAGCATAAACTCTTTCATTACTCTACAAGTTAAACACTGCTGATCTCTGTGCCTAGAACTGCTATGGCTTTACTCCAAAAAACGGTTAACAAGGAACGCTGCTGTGTCCAAGCCTTAGCCTTTGGGGAAGTTGATTATTTGATGGTGCATTTGTATCTGAGTAATAGAGGAGGAGGATTACGGGTAAGAGTGGCATGCAGAGTGTGGTGTACTGATGGACTGATGGACTAACAGCATGGCGTGTTTCTCTCTAGCGCTCTGATTGGTTGTGGAGGAGAATTAGGAACGTGAGATGGTGTGCAATATGTCTCCTGACTGTAGCAGACACTAATGTTTTTATAAAAAAAAAAAAGTGTTCAATATCAACCAATCACATTCAAGCTCATGTTAAATACTAATCAGACATGAGTGAACTCAATAGTAACAAAATAAAGACTTTTTTTTATCCTAAATCATCAGAAAAATATAGAATAATAAAAATGAGGGAAAAAAGCATTAGACATCGTTACATAAATCTATCATCATTGAAAACAGGAACCCGAAAGAAAAAAAAACTTGAGCAAAGCTGGTCAAATTCTGATTAAACGATTCTGACGTGTATCATGACGAGCTTGTGAATTTGAAAATGTATTTATATGGAGATGACGGAGCTCGGAAAAAAACAAATATAACGCGAGCCTTTTGCAACAAACTGGACGATTCTGACAGGACGACTGAGTCATGGAGCCACCAGCTAGATCTCTGGCATCTGAGAACATCTGGATCAAATCCCTTTTCCAGCCAGTGGTTGTGTTAGTACACAAAGAGCAGCAGGAGCAGGAGACAGTCTGCTGTCAGACCTGAGAGGATAAGATTTCACCAGTGAATCGTGTCACCTTCACCTGAGACGCTGAGGCATTGTAACAGACACAGGGGTGTTACAGACTCCCTTCATTAACACTTCAGCAGTGGTGGATTTCATAGAGTGTTCATGAATGTAATGTTTGATAAGCGTACTTTGAGTATCGGCTCATACAGGCGCCTGATCATTTTTGAATTTTTTAATAACTAAAGCACTGTAAATTTTACTTTAGATGGCTAAAAACACAACAGACCCAAAACTTCAGCTTTGTAATAACATTCATTTCGAATAGAATAAATATTCAATTATTATAATATGGATATTATATTAAAATTCATAATTCAATGATTGAAAAAGTTATCAAGTGAGAGTAGATAACAGAGAGCTGCACTAAATAAATGACTGGATCACTTTGTGTATCACATTTAAAGTTTATTTTCGAGTTTTTATTTCTATTCATCTGGACAGATGAAATAAAGCTGACAATGGCTGAAGGATGCTGCAAAAGGACTTCTCTCAGCTCCAGTAGGATAACCGTGCGATCTCCGTTAGCACTGTCGTAACCTCCGTAACACAATACACTCAGTGTGCGGGAGGTGGGCTTCACATCGTCACTCTTATCTCTACACAGAGCATCATGAACATCACAGGACCACAACTTATCATCCTGCTCATCTCCTCTCCAGCACAACAACAGACAAGAAAGCTACCAGTGCATGCGCACACACATCATTAGCATCAAGGTCAGATGAAGCTCTGGGGTTTTATCAGTTCTCATCAAAATATAAAAACGCTCATTTTCAGGTCACCGCCTCATGTTAGAGTAGAAGATGTCTGAGATCTGCTACTTGCTGGATTTAGTCTAGTAAAAGATATTATACACTTTTCCAATCAATACCCGTTGCTTTGCTTCCGACTTCTAATACGTTATCGTTTTAATACTAACTGCTCATTTACGAGAACAAAAAGCAACCTGATTCAAAAATAATGATATTTTGTGAGAAGGCATTTATTTATTTAACATACAGTCCCCTATAATATACAGTCCCCTATACAAGAGCATGTGAGTGACAGGTGTTTGTTGGTGTCCGGGTTTGTCCTGTTAGATTGATAGTTTTAACAGTTAACAGTTAACAGTTTTGAATGTTTACTCAGGGTCCGAGTTCCTGGGTTTCACTCTTAAGACTGCATTTGCTGTTAAAAAGTAAAAACCAACATGAAGACCAGTGAGCTGTCTATGGGAGAAAAGTAAACCATGTTGAAGCTGAGAAACGAGACAAACTCCATCAGAGCCACTACACAAACACTGAGCATAGACAATACAACAGGGTTGTTCATGTCTGCTTCTGGAACGTTCTCTCTAGTCTTTCCTGATGATGGAGCTCACAATATTGGCAGCAGAATGAATTCAGTCTGAGAATTTACAGAGAAATCTGCATCCAAGCTAATGAGAAACAGCATCAAGGAGAAAGACAACGGTTCAAAACACACACTGACAATCAACACAGGACTTCATCAGGAAGAAAAGCGGAAGGTTTTAGACTGGAAGTCAATCAGCAGACCTGAACCCAACTGAACACCATGAAACACAACACAACAACTGAAACAAACTGTGCTACAAACCTGCAAAAGCTTCGCAGATGAAGAACACAGCAGTTTTATGAAACTGAGACTCACGTCACTCTTTACTGAATAGACTGCTGAGGTGTAAGAGGAATAAAACCCTTCACACACCCTAAATGTTCGTGCTTAATGATAACCATCGATATGTAAATGAGTATGTAAATGAACCTGTGACATCACTAGGGGACTTCTATGCACAGTTAGCTACTGAGATGTGACACAGCAATTATTATTTTCACCCCAGACATATAATCGGTGTTTTATCGACACGTAAGAAACATTAACAGAAAAATAAGACCTTTTCTGCCTGTAATAAAGCGCTAAAATAGCGTTAGCAGATGTAGAAGGTCTAATGTACGCTGACCGTGTGCATCAAGCTAATGATGCTAATAGCTTAGTGATGAGCTAGCTTCTGTCCGGATGTAAACAAAGTCCAGATTAGCTCACACGCTAACAGTATAACGTCCTGTGGAGAGTGTTTATAACCGGAGGAGATAGACAGTTATAACTGTAGACATGTTCGTTCTCTTGTCTTACCTTATGTGCTGAAAGTGAACGGGTGACTCGACGGAAAATAAACACACTGATGCTCTTAGACTTTCCTGTGCTTCAGTCGTTATATGAGCGTTAGTGGATATTATATTACTATATTACACACATTATAAACAGATACTAGTCTATAACGGCTGTGTGTATATATGGGAGCTGCAGTCGTGTGACTGAGGAGTGATTTTTCTGCCCCTGAATCAGAGCACAGCTGATGCTGACGTCACTCTCCGGCTAGAGCTCCACAGCGCCCCCTATCACAGCTGTGAGTAACGACACGCAGAAACAGGAGCAGTGCTGCATTCGACACACTTCATGCCAAAGTATTGTACATAACGCTTCAGCTTGACGGTAATAAGTTTTATCGGTGGGTGGCGCAACCGGAATTCTAAATAAGTTTTTTTCTTGGCACTTGCATATAAAAATGAGAAAATGGACAATTATTAAGATAGTTGTATAATCTGCTCCAGTTCATGCGACGGAGAAACAGTGTGTGATAGATATACTGTCTTTACTCTGATTTGTAGTTGTAACAGGCATGGTTACGCAAGGTAATGGATCACTTTTATGACTGTAAATATTACCAAGAAGGATTTTAAATCAAGAGCAAAGAAATGCACATGTGACCAGTGGTGTCAAAAGTATTCACATTCATTACTCAGGTAGAAGTATAGATACTAAAGATTAAAAATTGAAGTATCAACTCGAGCTTTTTACTCAAGTAAAAGTGTTAAAGTACTGGTTTCAAAACTACTTTTTTGAAAGTATAAAAGTAAAAGTAATGCAAGGGAAAAATGCCATTAAGGACAAACACTTAGGCTATGCCACAGGGGCCTATTGTGCACTACCCAGGGGCGGTTCTAGAGGCGGGGCCACAGCCCTGGCCCCTGCTGAAATCTGATTGGCCCCCGTTCCATCAATCGTCGAACGAGAAGAGCAACCGGAGAATTTTTCAAAACGATCACAGATGCAATTCCACCACCAAATAATTGGTGGCACTCGAGCGTTTGAAAAAGAAATGACTGCCGAAATGTATTTGCACCGTAATGAATAAATTATTTTGTGTGCTTGAATGTACCTTGTACTTGGCCCCTAAATGTAACATGTGGCCCCTTAATGGCCCCTGTTACAGAAAAATCCTAGAACCGCCACTGGCACTACCAAACCTCCTCAAAAAACATATTTCTAAAGGTCATAATGACTATAATGTTATATTAATATGATAATGTTGAAAAATTTGGGATGCACTAGGCTACCTGTTTCAGCCACATGCTGTATATGCCCATTGAAAAAGAACGCATTTTAGTACAATGCAAATACATTAAAGAACCATATAGGTGTACTACTGAGCTGTGTTTCATGGAGCGGAAGATATGACTAGTTGGCTATAAGTATTCTAATAGTGCAAAAAGTCAAACTTCAGAGGCATGTCATCAATAACCTTTATTAAAACAAACACATCGGACTTAAACAACATGCGACAAAGAGTTACTAATAGGCTTTGTTCGTCAACAAAAGCAGCTGGTTCTCAAAGTTCTTTGAGCCAGTGCATGCTCTTCTTGGCCCGAAGATCAGCCCTGCAACACTAAACAGTCTTTCACAGGCTGCTGAGGCAGGGAGTGTTGTATTAAGTTTAAGCGATAGCTGACACACAGCTGGGAAGGACTTCAGTACCTCTACTGTGTCTCCTGGACACCCCAGGTACACATCCAACTGCTGGGTCGTTTCAAGAAGGCTGGTCTTCTTCACGGAGGAAAAGAAGTTCATTAGAATAAAGAAATTCATACAGATTTAAAACAACATGAGGATGAGAAAATGTGGGTGAACTATCCCTTTAAAGATGTTTTAGGACCACAAGCAGCTGCTGGCATGGCTGAAAATTAGCAGTAAAATCATTTTAAACAGCATTTGGATAATAGTTGGGCCTATTACCTCTTTACAAGGACCCATAGGGCCCCATACAGGCGCGTACACTCTCATACACAGACAGGATCATGACTATCTTTAGTACATACCATATCAACCAGCTGTAGATTATAGCTTTGCACAATTAACTAACAAATATTGCATATAGTAACAATATAAGCTCAGGTAACATTTGGTTAAAGTTGAATTTCAAATCTCACACCGAGCCACCAAACTAGTTTGCATCATAGCCTACTGATAGCAAGCAAACCATTGGCATCTACCCAAGTTTGCCACAGCAAACACTGCAAATGTATCATTATTAGTACGTTACTAGGTCACTACAATATTGTCAATATTGTAAAACTTCCTCGCTGGTGCTGGTGCTGGTTGTCGAGACATTGATTTCGAGTTTTGAGCCTCTGCCACGGACATCTTCGTACTTGGTTCCGTCTGCTATGTCCAGCGTTGCAGTAACTGAAGTGTAACGTGATTTGTGTCATGTGCAGGTGCGATGGGTCGTGTACAAACCACTAGGGTATGTTTATACTTCTCATCCAACCACAATCAAATTCACTCTATCCGGATGGCGCGATTTATCTTGATAGGTTTTTTGAATGAAAACAAGCCGGAATGAAATAAAAGTAACGAGGCTATTTTTAAAAAGTAAGGAGTAGAAAGTACAGATAATTGCGTGAAAATGTAAGGAGTAGAAGTAAAAAGTATGCTAAAAAATAATTACTCTATTAAAGTATAGATACTCAAAATTTGTACTTAAATAACAAAGTATTTGTACTTCGTTACTTGACACCTCTGCATGTGACTAAACAACACTGATCGGTGATCGGTGTTTGAGAGCGATGGTGATCGGTTATTGGTGTTTGAGAACGATGGTGATCTGTGATTGGTGTTTGGGAATGATGGTGATCAGTGATTGGTGTTTGGAAACGATGTTGATCGGTGATTGGTGTTTGGGAACGATGGTGATCGGTGATTGGTGTTTGAGAACGATGGTGATCGGTTATTGGTGTTTGGGAACGATGGTGATTGGTGTTTGGCAGAGGTGGGTAGAGTATCCAAAATCTGTACTCAAGTAACAGTACAAGTACTTATGGAAATATTTACTCAAGTAAAAGTAACAATATTAATAGTTACTTGAGTAAGAGTAAAAAAGTATCCGATGAAAAAACTACTCAAGTAGTTACTAGTTACTTCTCATCTGATTGATATTAAGCAAAAACCCTTATTTTCAAACTACTTGGAGAACTACTTTCACACACCTCTCCTTAAAAGTCTCTTTATTCTGTTAATATAAAACACAGGTTGAAGTATATATATATATATACATACATAAAATAATGTGATTAATGGTTTAATGATGTAAATGAATGATGTGCTGGGATAACCTGCTCATCTTTTTAAGATTAATTTACTTTATTCTTACATTTGTTACATTTTATAGGTCAGTACATGTATTCTTTAGGTAGGGATAAAACAAAATATAATCCCGTTTTTATTTTGTATATGTTCTATGCTTTAGTGAAAAAAAAGCTTAAGTGAGATGTCAGGATTTGCGTATAAATGCAAAACATCTTACAGTATGCAATTCAATTTATTTTGTGGAACATGGATATGAAAATGCAGACGCTTATAATGAACGTATGTTCATGAACGTTTTGTTTGTAGGGTTCACAGGATTGCACGAGAGTGTATATGAGGGAAAACATTCAGACAGTGTGTGAAATGTAGTATTACGTTAAGGTCAAAGTGCCCATAGTTACCAAATTACCATCACATAGGCATAATTTTGACACTTACCGCTACGTGTTTTTTTAGGTTGGAGCTGGAATTCTTGTAAGCTGCGATGTCTGTTTGTTTTGGTGCACAAAGAATGCATCGCATTGTAAAGCTATTATTTTTTACATCTTGGAGTGAAAATATAGAATTAATTTGAGGTCATGGGTGATCTGCCTTTGATAAAGCGCAAACGTCTTCCCCTGCTTCAGCCATCATCTTCCAACTAAAGGCGCGCTAAACTTCAGCGGGAGATGCGCAGCATACTCTCGCTTAGCAGACTCTCCAACGTCTCACGAGACTTGTCATATAAACTAATTATCATTTATTAAATCTCATATTTATTAACATCTGAGTAACGGAGGAACGCCGCCGATCGTAGCGAAGTAAAAGTAAAGTTTTTCCACTAAAAATCTACTTGAGTAAAAGTACGTATCTTTAATTATACTCAAAAAGTACAAGTTACCAAAAAAATGTACTCAAGTAAATGTAACAAAGTAAATGTAATTCGTTACTACGCACCTCTGGTGTTTGGGAATGATGGTGATCAGTGATTGGTGTGTAGCGTGGTTTAGCTATAAAACTTTTAGATGACTTTAAAGTTTTATCCAAGGTGTATTAAGACAGTATGGTGCCTTTCGTGCTCAAATAAAATACACCATTGTTCGAAAAATGAGTAACCGATAATTTTGTGGTCATTTGGATACTAAACATGAAGGGGAATGACGGTATAAAGGCAGCGGTACATTACATACACAGATCAGTAATCAAAGTGTAACTGATATTACTACGATATTGTGTTCTGATAAAGGAGAAAGAAACAAAAATGAAACAAAACAAAATGCATTTGCTTTAGGGAAGTGAAAAACAGATAATTTTGTATACATTCTGACATCAGACCTTAAAAGGACATACAGCCTTAGAACAGGTATACATTAACATGCCAGGATCAGTAATTAAAGTATAACTGATGTTAATACAGTGTTGTGTTCTCATTTTATTAGTAAAAGGAATGTCCCATTGTGTTGTGTGTGTGTGTGTGTGTGTGTGTGTGTGTGTGTGTGTGTGTGTGTGTGTGTGTGTGTGTGTGTGTGTATGCGTTTGTAGGTGGCTGCGTGTGTGTGTTCTGGTTGAGGGCCCCTATGAGTTCAATCAGAGAAGCAGCATGGGGTTATCTGGACTTTGTGTAGGATCCAGCCATTCTGGAGCCAGTTGTGTGTGTGTGACACTGTGGAATGCAGACCCTCAATAATACCAGATGCTACAGGTGTTTGGGAACGATGGTGATCGGTGATTAGTGTTTGAGAACGATGGTGATTGGTGTTTGGTATTTGGGAACGATGGTGATCGGTGATTGGTGTGTGAGAACGATGGTGATCGGTTATTGGTGTTTGGGAACGATGGTGATTGGTGTTTGGGAACGATGGTGATCAGTGATTTGTCATCAGGAAGCTAGTACAGGACAGTCGCTACAGATCTCTCAAAGTCACTAAAAGATTTGATGTTAGGTTCTTTTTAAAATAAAGCCAATTCTGGAGCGGTTTTGGTGCAGTATAAATAGTACTGCATTTCCACACTGTGACTGAGTAAAATAAAAAATAAATGTTTCACTCGGATTTGATCCACATGCATCACCGTGAACAAGAAGTAGATTAGCAAAGTAAAAGTTTGATACGTGTAATCTGTCTCATTTGAAGTGAGATTTTGTCTCTTCTACATATATTAGATATGACGTGATAAACAACTCCAAACAATCAGCTCAAATGATTCCTTATTTGGTTCATTGGAGGTTTCATCTTCATGCTTCCATAGAAAATGTGTATAGAAACAATACATCCAAAAATAAAGTTTGGATTGAATTAGCAGAGCTCATCGCTGGTGTCATATGTTTATGTTAAGCAAGAGTAGCCCGTCACCTGAGTTTATTAGCTCTACAGTGCATGTTGAGATCTCTGATCCGTCTGCTGAAATATTCAGACTCTCAAATGTCAGTGAAGAGGATCGGAGAAAAAACACCATCAAATCTGATCTAATTGGATATTAATCTGATCTAATCTAACAATCTGGTATTTTAGGTAAGTGTCAGTCCTGATAATCACACGCTGTACCTACATAAGAGCATAATTGTACACCATCTTCTTCATTCATTCATTCATTCATTCATTCATTCATTCATCTTCTACCGCTTATCCGCACTACCTCGGGTCACGGGGAGCCTGTGCCTATCTCAGGCGTCATCGGGCATCAAGGCAGGATACACCCTGGACGGAGTGCCAACCCATCGCAGTGCACACACACACTCATTCACGCACGCAATCACACACTAGGGACAATTATCAACCTACCATGCATGTCTTTGGACCGGGGGAGGAAACCGGAGTACCCAGAGGAAACCCCCGAGGCACGGGGAGAACATGCAAACTCCACACACACAAGGTGGAGGCAGGAATCGAACCCCGACCCTGGAGGTGTGAGGCGAACGTGCTAACCACTAAGCCACCGTGCCCCCACACCATCTTCTTATTTATCTAATTAATTCTTTATATATTCTACAAAATAAAAAATAAAATAAAAAACATGCACGGAAGTGACACAAATATAAAGCAGCATGTCCAAATGCTTTAAAAGGTTTTGTAATTCTTTTCAGACGTAATCGTACGTGTTTATTGAACAAAGTATTATATTTTATTTATTATATTTATTTATAACATTGAAATAGTTTATACATGAATTTGCGGTCATCCAAAATAGTTCTAATATAAATAGTAATACGCAGAGCTATTGTAAATTAATAGTTTTTATGCATGTCCTACTGTAAGAAACTTTGTGATGGTTAACAGAACAAAGTAGAACCGGCGGTACTGACTACACTGTGGCGTACACGCACTTGTGCAGTTTGAGATTGCGCGGGTCGGAGTAGCGTTTTCCGCACTTATCACATATGTACTGTTTGCCTCCTCCGTGGAGGTGGCGTTTGTGCGTGCGGAGGTGACTGCCTTGACTGAAGCTTTTACCACAGAACTCGCAGCTGTATGGCTTCTCGCCCGTGTGAGTGCGCTCGTGCAGCTTCAGACTGTTGGTGTTGTTGAAGCGTTTGCTGCAGTAGCTACATCCAAAGGGTTTCAGGTCCGAATGCGTGCGGCTGTGAGAGACGAGGCTGCTCTGCTGGCTGAAGCTCTTGCCGCACTCTTTGCACGTGAACGGCTTCTCTCCGGTGTGAATGCGTTTATGGATCTTCAGGTTCACGGGGTGGCGGAAGGTCTTTCCGCACAGGTCACACGAGTACGGCCGCAAATCGGTGTGAATGCGCTCGTGGTTGCGCAGGTTCGCTAGGTGTCTGAAGGCTCGTCCGCATACCACGCAGGAGTGCGGTTTCTGTCCTGTGTGAATGAGCTGGTGCGTGATCAGCGTCTTCGCTCGGGTGAAGCTCTTGCCACAGACGGAACACGGGAAGTTTTTCTGGCCTGTGTGTGTGTGTTGGTGCCGGGTCAGGTTCTGCGTGATGCTGAACTTTTTGCCACACACGTCACATCCGAAAGGCTTCTCTCCGCTGTGGACAGTCGCGTGTGTCCTGAGGTGCGCAGCCTTCCCGAAGCATTTGCCGCAGTCTGTGCAGCTGAAGGATTTTTCGCCTGCGTGAACACGACGGTGATCTACGAGGCTCTGCTTGTGAGCGAAGGCTTTTCCACAGAGCGTGCAGCTGAACGGTTTCTCTCCACCGTGAATCCGTTGATATGACCTGAGGCTGCTCATGGACAAAAACGTTTTCCCACCCTCAGCACAAATAAAAGAATTCCCCTCAAAGCTATCAGCTTCCTGATGACCCTCACTGCCCTCCGCTTGTGTCCTGACTTCCTCTGACGGCACGTACAGGTGATCTGTAACGAGGGGGGAAAAAAACGTGTGTTTCACTAAAAACTTCTGTTTTGGTTAATTACAGTTTTTTTAATTACTAATTATTTATTTCTAAATCATCATCATATTTTTATGTCAATTTTTAAAACATATAATCCTATATTTGTGATTCTCTTTTTAAGAGAATGATTCTCGATAAACTCAGACAGAAGAGTAACCTGCGATAAGAGATTTCAGGTCGATGTTTCCCAGTTCGTCTTTAATCGTCACAGCAAGCGTGAGAGGAGATTCGGGACTCTGACATTCCGTTGTGTCTCCAGCCTGAGCAAATAATTACAGTCAAACACACACCAACTGTTTAATCCGAGGTCCTCGTCTAGTTAATCTAGTAGTGAAAACTGTTTGTATTCTATGTTGCACTCCTGAAAGTGTGTAAATTCCAAGATAAAAAGAGTCACTAAGGTGACCTCGTCCTGATCGACTTCATATCATAGAATCTGCATGAATCCCTGCACCATTATATCGGCAAGATACTGAGAAGTTTAAGTGGTTTATTTTTTCGAATGACGTTTCGATGTTTACAGCGTTTAGTTCAGAGAGACATACAGAGTTGTAAAGTCTCGATCAGAAACATTTCCTCAGTCGCCGAGCTCTGTCCAGAACGTTTGGTGCAAAGCTGTTGCTTTATTTTATTGCCATTGATTAAAGAATATAAAAATGAAGAAAAACAAATTGACAAACTTGGAAATTAAGAGAAATAAAACAATCATTCGGTTTAAATTAAAAGAAAGGACGGTCTGTCTGTGCGGTCCCATATGTCACTAACAAACACCTCAGAAGGCTGATTAATATTATTGAATAATTTTACGTTGACAAGATTTTTAACAAGCTCGCTTGTTTTGAGGGCGTAACAGAATGCAAAAGTGTCAGGTTTCCACCAGTAGTTCCGTTTGTCTTACACAAACGTTTACATTCAAGAAAATCTATCTTCATATCTGCTTAAAGTCACCTACCTCCTGTCTTGCTGGTGCCTCAGAGTTTTTCCTACAGCCGTCGTAGGAATGTTCCTCTTCTGAAATTCAGACAAAAGCAATAATGATTCGTTTTGATGAAATTAAACGATACTGCTCGTTGGTGTCCGGAGAGAAACCGAGCTCGTCTCTGAACAACGAAGTGCTCAACGATAGGGACAGGTTACCCATAATGCACGTGTGCAGGAAATAGAACAACCTACAATCTGCAGCCTGGTACTCACAGTCCACCCAAAAAGCATTTTGAGATACTATCATTTTCTGGGAACAAATAGGTTTTTCCCTATGATGTATATTTAAACAAGACTTTGCGTTCCTTCAGTAAAATGTGCTTTATAATGTAGAAGCCCCACCCAAAGGGCCGTGTTTTGCTCTACAGTAGCGGGTTGTTAACCATAAACATGGTCCAGAGGTATGTTTATCAGGCATGAGTCTTCACACTTACGATTCCCTTTTCCAACCATGGCTTAGTGGAGAATAAATGGGAGGAGGGTGGAGTTTCTGAGACTGGTCAGCTTTCGAACGTTTTACCAACTTCGAGCAGTGGCAGAATTGTGGCTACAACATACAGATGAAAAATTTTTTAATCTTTATACGTCATCTCTATCAGTAAGAGTCTGTGAAAGGCTCTCGTTAAACTTGTCAGTGTCCTCCAAATTAACTGGATCGCTCAGCTACTGTCAGCTACTGTGTTGATAATGACCAGGGACTGGCAGAGCCAGAGCACAAGTCCACTTCTATTAGCTGTTGTGTAAAACAAGCCGTCACACTAACTTCCTGTTTCAAAGAAATTTTCAAGCAAATTAGCCGCTGACAGCACGTGTTACAGTGATTTAATCACGATTATTACTTTTGCATAAATACATTCAAATACAGCATTCATTAAGATATATTTCAAATAAGATATATATAGTCGAATAAAACACCTACAAAATGCGATGAATAAAAATGTAACTTTTTCCCTAGAATGAACTAAACATGGGCTGCTTTTGTGTAATGTCTTACACAAAAATTTTTGTTTGCACTGTCTTTTGTCCTGAACTGTCCTTTTGTCTTGTCCTGCACTGTTTACACCAGGTTGTACAGATGCACTTTATGTGGCTAGGACTACTTACTAAAAGTTCTACTACTTTTAGTACTAAAAATCTGAACGGTTAGATAATGTTCATATAATAAATCTGTTCTGAAATAGTTAGTGGAATATAGTTTACAGTTAAAGGAGTCTGTGCTTAAGAAACTCTGAACAGAACCCACGTCATAAATAGTCAAGAACCGGACTGAAGACCATGAAGTTCTTTAGTTCGTTCTATACAGTGTTCCCTGCAGATTAAAACCCAGCATGTGTATAAAACGGTGAGTGTTTACTGTAACGTGTGCAGCAGTGAATACGTACCCGGCCCTCCGGCTGACAGAATGTTCAGAATGCTTCCCAGATGTTTTACTCTATTCTCTGAGAAGGTTTTATTCTCTGGGTCCAACAAGAACTTCTTTTCATCTACAAGTGTGATGATTTTACCAAGCGCCTCGTTGCCCAACACTTCCATGATAGAGGCAAACTGTTTCTTTAAAGAAAAAAAGAATATGCAATTCTGTTAAAAATCCGGTACCGACATGGGTCGAAGTTTTCTTTAAAGGGGTAACAATTTAACTGAAATTTATTAATGAAATAATCATATTATTACCACAAAAGGACTGAAGAGTAAATTATTTAATAGGCTGCTATGATGCTATTTTGTTATTTATATCTGCTATTTTCTCTTAATAATCCACCTCTTCGTCATCATTCATGAATTAACAGTAGTCTTCCTCCACATTCTGAACAAAGTCTGTCACGATCACAGGATAAAAAACTGTATTGTTTCAGCAGCGTAGTTTCATTTGTAAAGTACTGGTTATTATTATGATAATAATATGATAATTATGATAAAAATAAAAATATGATAAATATGATAAAATTATTGCCTGATACACAAATTCTCTTATATAATAAATTGTGTTGCACTAATAAATTCTTTTACTTAACTGGATTAAAAAAAAACTTCTTAAGTGCTTAAAAACTGTTTAAATGTATGGCATTATTCTGAACAAGAAGTTTTATGTTGTTAGGTATTTTAATTTAAGTGAATTTTTGTCATCCATGTTCCATTCTTTACCTATTTATGAGGTAAAAAAAAAAATCCACACTTTAGAACTGATAAGATGGTGAAACAGTTTTGTGCTGAAGTATTTTGATTACATAGAATCAGAGAATCGACACCGTCAACGCTCGTGAATGCGAATCGGTTCAATGAACCGGTTCATCCGATTCTGCCATTTGTATGCGCTTAACATTGCGTGCGTCATCACAAGCAAACGTAAACATACCATTTTCTGTTCCGTTTCCGTCTGTATCAGTTCTTTTAACTTCACCTTTATACTCTGATCCTGAGAAAGCCGGAGGTTTAAAATTAACTCGGTTCTTTCCTGGAGCAGTTTGCACATTTCCGCCATAACAGAGTGAATTAAAGCCTGCAACACCGAGGCTAAGCGCGTCTGTAACGCCACACACTGCGACATGACCTACACTTTATTTAATTTTAGTGTTCCCTTTTATTAAAGGGAAACTGTATAGAAAAATACTTTTCGAACACGCTTGTAAAAAAAAAAAAAAATACTCCAGGAAGCAATCACAACCCTTAGTGGATGTATAGGGTCATGTAAACGTTTACATCCGGTTTATTCCTGTCAAAATAAAAGCTTCGAACGTTTAAAAATGCTTTTGAGTTTCTATAAAGAATCTAAGAATTAACTGCAATAATCAATCGAAATCACAATCAATAAAGGGCACTTTTACAATCCTAAAGATTTGAAAGTTTGTTAAAATGTTTGTTTTGGCCCATATTTTTTATTTACTGTAAGAGCCACTAACAAAATTCTTTGTTTCAACTGATTCCTTGGGTTCTTATAAACATTGTTGTGTTATCTTCACCTATCTGTCACAGTACTCAGTAGAGCGTAGACCTCAGTAATGATTAAAACAAATAAAATGCATCAGGTTAAAGAATATGGAGACTACATCTGTAACTAATGAGCTCTTGCATGAATTCACACAAAACTTGAATTAGATAAACTGTAACTGAGCAGTCATGCAGGATTTGCCTAAAAATGTAGAACTGAGAAAAGAATAAACAATCCGTTCAAATTCTTCTCAGTTTTATTTATTTTGATTCATACAGGGGAAACCTTGTCGGCAGGGACATTCACATATTGGCACATTACATGTTTGTTCACACATACATGCATATATCTTGAAAACTGAGGTGTACAGTGACCGTTCATTCAGGTTAATTTGTTTGCTCAAGTAACATTGGTAACATTTGGCTTTGTCCAATTAAAGGTAGGGTCTCTGTTGTTTGAGAAATGCTTCAGAAAACTGCGTTGGGCCGCCAAACAAAACAAAAACAAAACTAACATGTAGCCAATGAGCAGAAAAGGTCGTGTCTTGTCAATATGGGCGGAGAGAGTGTTCATTGCGCATGTGTGACATTAGCAGAAAGCGGTTTTAACATTGACATGGCGGATAAAAACAAAGAAAGAAAGAGAAGAAAGACTTACGATAAGGCTTCCAGCTTTCCAGCGCTGGAGAGAACTGAACGTCTTCCGCGTGAAACGGAGATAAACCTTTCACGGTACAACACATAGTACTATAAAAATACATTTGTATTACCATAGTATTACTCATTGAGTTCATTTATTGTTAAAAATATTAGGGGCGTGTTTGTTTTGGTGATTTCAAATGTCAACATTGGCTTTCAAACAACAGAGACCCCACCTTTAAGTTTGTGATTGTATAATATTTTTTCACACAAACATGCATATATCTTGAAAACTGAGGTGTACAGTGACAGTTCTATTCAGGTTAATTCTATAAGATCTAGACACTAGAAAAGTTTGATGCACACTTTATGAAATACCACACGTCACATCTTTTTTTCTAAAATGATATGATTGTTTGTCTTCATAACTAGTTCATAGCCATGAACGTGTACTGAAATGCATTTTGGAGATCACAATAATTAATCAGACAAAGGGTAATTTACTCTTGATTATTCATTCATTTACTTGAGATAAATAGAATACTAATAATAATTTTATATCAAATGATGGAATGCATTTCTGTGAATTGCACAGTAACCTGACCAGGAGTTTATCATTCAGTGTACAATTTAATTATTTTATTATGTTAATATATAATGACAGAAATAACAGCATTACTGAATGCAGCATTGGTTTAAGTCAGACAATTCAAATACAAGTTTAAGTTTATTTATTTTCCAGGAACTTTACAGAAAAGAATTTGTTTATTTAGTCAAAGCTTGGTTTATAGTTTATTATACTGACAATGATTTTATTGTTTCCTAGCTTTTGCAAAGAACACGCCTTTAACGTCATCCACTCCAACCAGCATGTCTGCTGTTAATCGATACACACTGAGCTGCAGGAGATCGAAGCCACTGGCGTTCAGACTCGCACAAACCTGAGCCTCATCCAGTGGCACAACGGGGATCCGAACATCAGGAGCTGCCATGTAAAAGCTCTCCCCCAGAGCTCCAATAAGCAAAAGGTGACCACCGTTACGCAGGAGGCTGGACAGATTGCGTAGAGCTTGAGTGAACGAGGAAATGTCAGGGCTTACACTTTCAAGGCAGAAACAGGACACAAGGCAGTCAGCGCTGGAAGCAGTCAAGGATCCAGGTGGAAATGGGAACAGGCGGTGAACATTAACAGGAAAAATGTCAGTCACCACCGACCGAAGCCTCTCTGCTTTCTCCTGCCATGCTGAGGAACTGTATTAAAACATTAGGTTCATTCATGTTATTGTATATTTTAAAATATTCAGAGTGTACAGAATAAAACGATAAGCTAAAATACTTGGCATCATAAAGTACAAAGTGACCCTACTACCAAGAAATTCTAAGGTGGCATTGGGAAAAAAACGGAAAAACTGGCCCATACAGTATTTGAGCTTTCACACCTATATCTGTGAAGCCTTGTTACCATCCATCCATCCATCCATCCATCCATCCATCTTCTACCGCTTATCCGGGGCCGGGTCGCGGGGGCAGCAGTCTGAGCAGGGACACCCAGACTTCCCTCTCCCCAGACACTTCCTCCAGCTCCTCCGGGGGAATACCGAGGCGTTCCCAGGCCAGCCGAGAGACATAGTCCCTCCAGCGTGTCCTAGGTCTTCCCCGGGGCCTCCTTCCGGTTGGACATGCCCGGAACACCTCCCCAGGGAGGCGTCCAGGAGGCATCCGGAACAGATGCCCGAGCCACCTCAGCTGACTCCTCTCGATGTGGAGGAGCAGCGGCTCTACTCTGAGCTCCTCCCGAGTGACCGAGCTCCTCACCCTATCTCTAAGGGAGCGCCCAGCCACCCTGCGGAGGAAACTCATTTCGGCCGCCTGTATCCGGGATCTTGTCCTTTCGGTCATGACCCAAAGCTCATGACCATAGGTAAGGGTAGGAACGTAGATCGACTGGTAAATAGAGAGCTTCGCCTTGCGGCTCAGCTCTTTCTTCACCACAACAGACCGGTATATCGACCGCATCACTGCAGAAGATACACCGATCCGCCTGTCGATCTCCCGCTCCATCCTTCCCTCACTCGTGAACAAGACCCCAAGATACCAATCTTAATATTTCATAATTAAGAGCAGAATGTGAAAGTTGAATTTAGAGAGTAATAGCACAGCTGTACATAAAATACAGTAATCCACACAACATAACGGGAGACATATCAGAGTTCAAAAGGGAAAAACAAGTATTTGTTGTGTATCAAGAGCCACAGTATCCAGGGTCTATTGGCATACCACCAGGAAGAACCAACCACATCCAACAGTAATATCTGTCCACGCAAAAAGTATGTTGTCTCAAAAAGATGTCTGGGTACTAACCCGAATTATATCCAAAAAGCCACAACTGCCCCAATTTACTGCAGAATTGAATGCACACATTCTCTCCTGTTTCCACGTAAACTCTTAATTAGGAGCTCCATAGGTTCAATACTTATGGTCAGGCTGCTATAGCCAAACATTTGGTCACTCATGCCAATGCCAAATGTCAGTTTCAATGGTGCCAGCAGTGGAAATCTTGGGCTGTGGAATATTTGAAATATATATTGTTCTCTGAGGAGTCCACCTTCACTATCTTGCCACATTTGTGAGCCTTAGAGTATGGAGAAGCCCCAAAGAAGCTTGCCACTTCGACTGTTGTGTGCCAAGAATGAAGCTCAGGGTGGATCAGTGTTGGTTGGAACTGCAATATCATGGCTTTCCTTAGGTCCACTACTTCTGCTAGATGGACATGTCACTAGCACATGAAATTAATCAGCTGATTTATAAAGAAAGATTAAGAGTGGGAGGCCATTCTGCACAACTGGAAAACAAGGTAATGTCCATGTGATCTCAAACTTTTCAGTCGTAGTGTATGTGTTCACCTCATGCAGGGTCTGTTATGGTCCTGTCACATCAACATCCTAGTGAAGAAGGCCTGGCAGCATCTTTACCACCTTAGATGATTAAAGTCTTCAAACTGCCATCTGAGGTGCTAAGAACTTTCTACACCTGCATCATTTAGAGCGTCCTAATGGGAAACACCGTGGCTCTCCAGAGGGTGGTGCTATCAGCTGAGCATACCATGAATATAGTAGCCAGGAAGAAGCAGGAGGAAGTGAAGGACCTCAGCCACCTGCACAATAGACTCTACTCTGTGTTGTTCTCAGGGAAGTGTTTCCACTTCTTGAAGGCAAACACATAAACAATGAGGAGAAACTTCTTCCTGCAGGCCATGCAATCCTCAACCAGGAGAACACCGAGTGCTTGGACTCTAATATTGTCACACAATACCCACTACCTTAACTGGACTTAACTAAACTAAAGTTAACTAAAACTGCACACACTTGCACACAAACACACTTTATGCATATTCTATTCACATCGCCATAATAATATGAATACAATACAATTGTCGTATTGTTTTCATATGCTGCATTTTTTTTTAATATTTTGTGTATTTATCTTTCCTCCTTCCTGCATTTCATGTTATTTTACATTTCAATAGCCTTTTTTTTTGACTCCGCTTATTTGATCTTTATAATACAGACAGCTGTAAAAAGCATTTCCCTGCATGTCAGACTGTCTATGATTGTGTATGTGACCAATAAAATTTGAATCTGAGGACCACATGGAGGACCACCCAGTGGTGTGCCTTTCAGGCGGCGCCATATATCAGGATTATGCACCAATACACAGAGACAAAATGGTTTAATGAACATGAAAGTAAAGCTGAACATCTCCCATGGCCTGCACAGTCACCAGATCTGAATAATATTAAACCACTTTGGGGTGTTTTGGAAGAGCGAGTCATTAAACATTTTCCTCCACCAACATCACATAGTGACCTGCCCACTGTTTTGCAAGAGAAATGGCTCAAACATCTCTCTGGCTACAGTCAAGACAATCATTCCTAAGACAAACCATACCATTTTGTAGAATTAAATGGTGAATCCTCCAGTTTATTACCAGTTAATTATGGGGTCCCTCAAGGATCAGTTCTAGGACCTCTGCTTTTCTCGATATACATGCTTCCATTAGGGAACATTATTAGAAGACATGGGATTAGCTTCCATTGCTATGCTGACGACACACAGTTATACATCTCATCAAAACCAGATGAAATAACTAAATTGTCGAAATTAACTCAATGCCTTAGAGAGATAAAAGACTGGATGAGCTGTAACTTTCTGTTGTTAAACTCTGATAAGACAGAAACACTACTTATAGGCCCAAAAACTAGTACACAGAAACTCTCACAACCTAATTTCCAATTAGAGGGATGTACTGTTACTAGTAGCTCGACAGTGAAAGACCTGGGTGTTATATTAGACAGTAACTTGTCTTTTGAAAATCACGTCGCCCAAACCACAAAAACAGCCTTCTTCCACCTCAGAAATATTGCCAAGCTGAGAAACATCTTGTCTGTATCTGATGCTGAGAAGCTAGTTCATGCTTTCATGACCTCTAGACTGGACTATTGTAATGCATTACTAGGTGGTTGTCCTGCATCTTTAATAAATAGGCTACAGTTAGTCCAAAATGCAGCGGCCAGAGTTCTCACTAGGACAAGAAAGTATGACCATATAACCCCAATTTTATCATCTCTACACTGGCTACCTGTTAAGTTTAGAATTGATTACAAACTGCTGCTACTTACGTACAAGGCTCTTAATGGTTTAGCTCCCATGTATCTAACTAGTCTTCTAACACGTTACAATCCTTCACGCTCTCTGAGATCACAAAACTCAGGACTCCTGGTAGTCCCCAGAATATCTAAGTCTACTAAAGGCGGAAGAGCGTTCTCTTGTTTAGCTCCCAAACTTTGGAATAGTCTTCCTGATAGTGTTCGGGGCTCAGACACACTTTCACAGTTTAAATGTAGATTGAAAACTCATCTCTTTAGTCAGGCGTACACATAATACATCCCATAAATATTGTGCACTATCACACTAGACTTGCACATTCTTATGAACAGCAGATATGTTAATCCCTCTGCACTGCTCTTCTCTTCTCTTTTTCTACCCATGCTGAGACACCCATGCTATGATCGCCTTCCGTGCGTTGAAATTTTTGGACCTCCACTGAGACAAGGCTGACTCTGTGAGAACCCTGAGACATCTACAGATCTACCGGCTCCTGTTGGACTCTGTGATACTTGTATATTTGTAACCACACCATCTAGTGTCACCCATATGAGGATGGGTTCCCCTTGAGTCTGGTTCCTCTCAAGGTTTCTTCCTTTACCAATCTAAGGGAGTTTTTCCTTGCCACTGTTGCCTGAGCCCTCAGACTGGCTCATTGGGGACAAATACACATACACACATACATACATACATACATACACACTGTGAACTGTATATATCTTGAATTTTTATTATATTAATTCTTTATACTTCTCCTTATGTTTATCTTTATCTTTTGTTCTATGTTTATGTTCTGTAAAGCTGCTTTGTGACAATGTCCATTGTAAAAAGCGCTATACAAATAAACTTGAATTGAAAACTTGAATTGAACAAACTAATGCTGTATTGGCTGCAAAAGGAGTCCATACACCATACTAATTAATTATCATTGTCTAAATCCAGGTGTTTATATTTTATTGTCCAGCCCCTGTATTTTAGTCATTATGGACAGAAACAGCTAAAAATGAAATAATATGGAGTTTGGAAGCTGGTTTTTGGAAATATTTAATACGAGTTCCATATATTTAAATAATACACATCATTTTAAGATCTTATTGAGTGGCCAAACTCAGATTTTTTTCTGAATGGAGTCAAAACAGAAGTTAATAAAAAACAGTTCTTTGAGATTCATTCATTTATTCATTTTCTACACCTTTATCCAAACTTCTCGGGTCACAGGGAGCCTGTGCCTATCTCAGGCGTCATCGGGCATCAAGGCAGGATACACCCTGGACGGAGTGCCAGCCCATCACAGGGCACACACACTCTCTCATTTACTCACGCAATCATACACTACGGACAATTTTCTTTGAGATTTGTATTTAAAAAATTTTTTAAATCTCAAAACTGAAAGAGAAATTTCAAACAAAATATTTTTTAAAAGGAAATCCTACTCCATAATCCAGAGTCAATTAAGACAAATTGACATTACTGCAAAATACATTTTATTTACTGTGACATAACTGATAGTTTTGTCAGCTTCTAAATTCCATATAATATGAAAACAGCTTTAAATTCTGTATTTCTGAATAGTGAGGACCAATAGGAGACAGCCTGCCTTAATTACCCTGAGACATTAACATACTGAACATGACAGCAATAAAAATAATAAGACCCGTGTGAAGAGAACCAGTCTGTGTCTGGGTCAGACATTCTGCAAACGTGAATAAAACACATAACATGTCTCACCTGCGTCCCTCCAGCTCACACACATGTTTCAGGTAAGGGGTCCAATCAAAGTTGCTCTGTCCATTCTTGAGCCATTTGTCTAATTCATTCCGATTCACTTCCAAAAAATCAGATAATATGACTCGATTAAAATTCTCACATCCGCTCATCACCTGATATAAAGTTGGACCAGAACCAACATCCACAAGAATGTCTCCTTTTATGGCATCTGTGGAGTGTGGAATACACAAACTATTATTTTAAACAGTTTTACTTGGTATCTATCTTTAAGACATGTCTCATTTCACACTAAGGAAAGAGTTGTCAGTGTGTATAATAATATATGTAAAAAACAAACACACACACACACACACAGTATATTATATTACATATATATGCACTATATATACCCAGCACGCTGTCCCTGAGAAGTATAAAGTAAATAAAATAAAGTATAAAAATTACTTTATTTTTTAGTAAAATTATGAAATGATCCTTTCAAATATAAATTTTTTAGTCATTTAGTCAATAACAACAAAAACAACATCTTACCCTCTCTGAAAGCTTTATGAAGGCAGTTTAGCTTCCATGGTACGATGCTGTCACTTCGGCTGAAGTCCGCTCGTGGTGGTGTGTAATTGTACTTCAGGTATGCTTCAGGATCGAACCCTTGGTAAAAACCAGCCATTGCAGCTATTGCTTCTTCTTGTATGTTCTCTCTTTCCATCTTTTTCTCTTTTCTTTCTCTATACAGCTGTATTTATATTTGGTTTCCTTTGGAATAATCTGCTGATCTTTGCCCATGGCTAGCTGCACTCTATCCACCTCTTTATCTGTTTATTTCTAAAGGAGTAGAAATTGGATCCTCTGTTTTACCTGACAGCATCAATGACCAGGGGGCACTGATGGCATCGAGGACTTTTACTGTGCTTTTTTTTTCACTTGGGGCATATCTCAGTTCATTAGCTTTGTATTTTTCCACGTTTCTGTTCCATACAGATGAAAAACGGATAAAAGTCGTTTTAAAGGTGTTCCTGAGTAAATTAAGACAGGTAATGTAATCTAAGTCACTGTGCCAATTTAAATCCTATATTTTACATCTACATAAACATCTGACGTTAGGAAGATTTCAGCATTTGAATAGCTTCTGATTTTAATTTTCATTGTTTAAACTGATTACTATGGTAGATAAGAACAAGATACACTCAGGGTTGAAAAAAAATAAGTGTGTATTACTATAAAAGCCTTTATTAAATAAAGAGCACAAGCCAGAGGATTATGACATTGATGCATCTTTCCTCTTTAAATTTAATTTTAAACATGGTGCTTTCATTTCAGCCTGAAGGCATCTCTGCTAGCTTTTAGGCTACACAAAGTGGCTGATATTTGTTTAACTTCTTATCATCGTCTGTCAGACAACAAAATCCTGGAACAAACGTTTCTCAGCAAAATTAAACGTAATGTTAGGCTGTTATATTTTTCAGATGGTTTTGTGTATGATTATATTTTGTAGAATCTAATCTTTTATTTAATCTAAAGTTTTTAAATATTTACATCTTTATAAATGTTACCACCTTGAAAGTTTTATTGATTTATTGATCCAGAAAGAACTATGTGCTGAGTTGGTTCTATATAGAGAGACCAATGTGTAATTATACGTCTTACATGTTTAACATGACATAACAGCAGGTGAGTGAATATTCAGCGCAGACAAACTTTTCAGTCAGTGAATATATGTGTTCTGGCCCTTTGTTTTGTTGTTTCGGGTACATCGATTCAACAGTTTGACAGCTTAAATCCAATTGGAGAGCCATTCACATCACACTTCATACAAACAACCATCACAAATAAATGAAACAAACCCCTTTTGAAACTCAAAATTATGTCAGTTTCTTTTGTGAAATCAATAAATTAAAAAATATAACAGTAAAAATATTTTTAAAACAAAATATCACATTCAAATACCTGAATATTGGAAAGTGTAATTCGTCCAGTATAAACTTAAGTATAAAAAATGTGCGGTTTGTAATCGTAACCATCGACTTTCAACACTGAAAGTATTCTTTTTTTTATAAAACTTGTGTTTAAAAAAAATGTTCAGTTCAGAAATCATCCTGTTTGTCCAAAATAGAAAAAAAATTTACTTTCCTACCAGCTCGTTGATTTTAAACAATTCAATCAGCAAGATTACCATTTGTGCATGTTGAGGTTGTGTTTAGTGCAAAGTTGTATCCTCAGCACAAAACTTACATGATATTGCCATGGAAGAACAAACAAACAAAAAAACCCATCAATAATTAATCTCCATCTCAAATACAATTCATATTCATTCTTTACATATATGCACTAGCATATTCACATGTGGATATAGTTGGTCCACTTGCACGTTAGCATTTCGCTCGCATTACCCGTGTCGCCCACATAAACATAAATTTCATCAGTTTACTATCGTGTTTGCAACAGTTTTGTTTTTTGTTTGTGCTCACTGCTGCTGGTGTTTATTAAATATTGTTAGTTTCACTATGGTACCAAGCTGTTCATTGTAATTCTGCCTACTGTGTTTTGATCCTGTTTGTTTTCTTTGCTAGTTTTTTTTTTTCGTGTTATTTTCTCTCGGACTTGGTTGCCTCTAGGTTAGGGTTAGCGTTCTTTTTGCACCCATTTTGGATTTGTCTGCTCTGTGTTTACTCATTAAACCCGCATATGGACACTATACCTTCTGCCTTAGGCTCCACATTACAGAATACTTTGCCGGCAGTGAATCCAGCAGATATCGCAAGATGCTAGCAGCTTACCACAAACTCACGGCACTACAAACTAGCATCATTTCTGTGACTGTTTGTGTGTCTCTACCTGTGCTATTCCCATTATTTACCCTTCGTCCATCTCTGGACTCTTAAAGAATCTTAATTTGAGGTCTTGTATGCGTACTGCATTGGGGTCTGAATCGGACATTCCTGACAACATTATTAGAATAATAAAATCGGAATTATTTTTAATAATAAACTTTTTTTTAACTTATTTGTTTTGCTTATTTGATTGGGTGTTGATCATTGTAGGTGAGGTGGTATTTTTGTTTGTTTTTTTTTTCTGTTTGGTTATATGTCTGTTATATTTCTATAAATTCGTTAATAATCACTGGACACAGGATAAATGTGATGAGTTTACGGAGTGTTTTGAGAGTTGCGGAAGCAGGTGCAGGTCTTGGAGATGTTGGAGCCGAACCTGCCTAGTGCCCTGCGTGCTCTCTCGAATACCGACTGCGAGGCCTTTGGTACACTGTGTGAATCTGGGAATAAGAAGAAACAGAGTTACAACAAAATGTACTACAAAAAAAGTAGGGTAAACATGGTCAATTATTGCAGATTCATTTTGTTTTAAAGCCTTACCAGAGGTGCTCGGCTGGTCCGCCAGTTCCAGTGAATCTCTGCGCCGCTTCCTCTGCTTTTTGGGAGACTGAGAATTATGAAGATAAAAAGACAAATCAGGAAACAGAACTGGACATCTAAGATAACTTGATTAATGCTGTAAATTGAGTGACTGATGTAAACCACTGAACCATTCAATTATCACTAACAACAAATAAAATCTGGAAGAAGACCTGCATACCTTAACGACCACTAGCCTGTCAGCCTTCACAACAAAACGATGTCTAGGCCTCTTTTTCTTCTCCTGACCCTCAGCTGTGTGAGTAGAGCATCCATTACTTCCATTACTTCCATCACTTCCATCACTTCCATCACTCGACCAGACATTTAGCACGTTTTGCAATAAAGCCTTAGTGGACTCCTCTACAAACGAGTAAATGAGCTCTGGTGGAAATTGCATAGAGAGTAACATGCTTCTCTCTGGAACAGAATCTGGGCCAACTTCCTGCTCGTGAACTGTGCCATCCCCAGTGCCAGCTGACACATCTATCTTTTTGTCATCTCCAGCAGCACGTTTAGAGAAGGAAGTGAAAAAAGCCTTCAACTGTTTGCGGGCCACAGTAAAAAGGCTCAGAGGAACGTAATGGTCTGAAGGCAGAGGCTTGCGCTCCATGTCAGATAATCCAATCTCCTGAGGTACTCCACTGATCACCTTGTTAACGCTACCAGAAGCGACTCGATCCAGATCTACTGCCGCTGTGCTGGAAACCAAGCCTGTCACACTGATTGAACCTGTGGAAATGTGTGCAGCTAAGCTCTTCTCCAGGATATCACTTACATCCTGGGTGGCTTTATCTAGAACCTGTTTAGCAGCGACATCAGATTCCTTCTTGCTTTTCTCTGAAACGGCTTGCTGCCGCTCACTGACATATGTAAACACCCGCTTGTGGATGTCCGCGTGGATCTTTTGAGCATAAGCGAGGAAGGCCTCATGTTCCGGTACAGACTGGTCAGCATCGATGCAACTGTGAAGCAAAAAAAATAATTTCTGCAGAATTTCCGTGGCTTTGCTTTTGGCCAGCTCCGTCAGGGAATTCAGTTCTGTCTTACTGGAGGCAGGGACAGAGGTTTGGGATGACACTGAGGCGGCAAGCTTTTCATCCGTTCTCAGAAGAACTTCAGTTATCATTTCTAAAGCTTTGCTCACAAACTGATCACTGAAAGGGACCTCAGGTTCAGGAGGTGATGAAGCACATTCAGGAGTCATCACTTCAGACAATGGGGGGGTCACCTGAGAAACTGTGGATATGGTATTCCAAGAAGAGGACCTGCTCATGGAGACAGCTTCTTCCAAGCCCTTCATTAATTTCTGGACCTTCAGGAGGGACTTTAGCGACATTAATAAAGTGTTTTTTTCATCTGGTCTGCTGAAATCTTTAGACTGATACAGAGCCACGATCTTATCACATATCTCATTTGTGCATGTGATGCTGAGATCATCTAGCTGTGAGAACTGATTTTCTTCTACCAAGTTCACATGTGGTGTTGATGCCACGCTCCGGATTGCCTCCAGCATTGCACCTTTAATTTCTGTGACGATTCTCTTAGCGAGATGACAGATGAAATCAGATGCTTCCATAGGGGATCTTTATACACAAACATGGATAGAGAGAACATGATCGAGAATGTTAAATTTATTTTCTCCTTTTAAACAGCCAATTGCTCATAAAACACTGAAAACCCATGTGATTAGCCATTCATAATGCTGCTAAATCCTGGATTCTTATTGGTCAGAAGGTTGATTAAACAGTGCAGTAAATGTGATCATCGGGAAATTAAGATTGAAATTTGAGCAACAGGTTGGAAAAGATTACTTTTGAGCTGAAGCCAATTCCGTTTCCTTGCCCGATTCCATTTCCTTCAGCTTGTCATTTGCCTTGACAATCGCTTCGATCCCGAAGCTTTTGCTGAGAGGCTTCAGTAAACGCCGAACGATAGCAGACGACACCAGTGTCACGAGTTTTGTGCACATAACTGCAAACTTCACCCTTGTGAACTTTTGAAATATAAGAAAGAAAATTTGTTTGTTGAATATGAAACATGATCAGTGACATTACAATTTGTTTCACCAAACAAAACCAGTAACTGAACTCTGCGGTTCAAACCAAGTTTTAAATGATCCATGAGCCACATGATGTGACTCTTCACATAGCAGTCAATAACACTACAATACATAACTGAACAGATTTACACACATGACTGAATGTTTCCCAAATCAATAAAGTGAATAGAGTATTACACAATACACTGATTCATCTCTTCATTAGCCAGATCAACCAACTAAAACATTTACATCCCATTCATTACTTTGTTATTCTGTTATTGTTATATTGGGTGTGTGGTAGCCTAGTGGTTAAGGTGTCGGGCTACCAATTCGGAAGGTTGTGACTTTGATCCCAGGTCCATCAAGCTGCCACTGTTGGGACCCTGAGCAAGGACCCTAATCCCAATTGCTCAGTTGTATAAAAATGAGATAATGTAAGTCACTCTGGATAAGGGCATCTGCCAAATTCTGGAAATTAAAATGTTATTCTCCCACTCTTACCTCCTTCGTCATGCCGTGGCTCACAGCCTTCCATTCCCTTTAGACAAACACACAGACAGTAAATCAGAATCAAACCATTTATTCAAGTGTAAATGAATTGAATGAAATGATACTGAGTGTCAAAGATTGTGCGTACTCATCTCTCAGATGAAGAACAAGGTCCATAATATCCCTAAAACATTTCGGTCTTTGGTCAGATGTTGTGCTCATAATGGATGCTTTAGCTGCTCCAGCTGTTCCACACTGTTTCTTTTTCTTCTTCTCACTCATCTGTAAAGAGCACATGGAGTTCAGCAGATTCAGTGCTTCAAATCAGAGTTTTTAATAACTACATAACCGACCAGATCATAAATATTAGCATTTATTCTGTCTCAGAATTCCTTTTGAATTGCTTTATGCATGTGAAGGATGTGTAATTTTATTAATAATTGTAAGGATTGTTCGAGCTTACCTTTCATGTAACCTGTTAAATACAGTAAATGTATAAAATAGAATACAATTATAATATAAACATAATAGAATCAGAATTCGAATCAGAATCAAATCCCCCCGTGACGTCACCCGTCACGTCGCGGCATGTCGGAGGCGGGCACACTGTCAATCATTTGGCGCCGAAGCCAATCATGTAACGGCCCCTCAGCCAATCAGCTAACAGCTCCAGTTTGTTATCTGTAGCTCAGTGCTGCTGAAGCGACAGTTGTTTACTGACTGAAGCGGTTTCTATGACGCTGTTAGCATCGCAATATATTCACTTAATTCATTTCAATAAAATTCCACTTTCACAGACTTTTACAGTAAAACTCAGTCAATGGGGTAAATAAAGTGCTAAATAAGACTATCCAGGGTTTGCCAAATAATGTTGCTAGTTTGAATGAAGCACGTAGCAAAAATCCTAATAATCCTAAGAAACACTAAAATGTAAGAAAAACGAAAATATTAACAGAAATGTTAGCATGGATCAGCTGAATGATGACACGTGCATTATTACTACTACTCATTATTATTATTATTATTATTATTATTATTATTATTATTATTATTATTTTATTATTTTATTAGTAGTAGTAGTAGTATTATTATTGTATACAATCCTGTATACAGTAAGTACTTTTTTTAAGTACATTTTTTTATCAGTTTTATAAGGGGGGCTTAGAGGGCAGGGCCCCTAACTGACTCAAGGTCCCCCCCCAAATGACTCATCATGTGTTCAGGGCCCCTACTATTATTCTACTAACTATTCTGAGAGAGATATAATATAATATAATATAATATAACTCCCGTGACCCGAGGTAGTTCGGATAAGCGGTAGAAGATGAATGAATGAATGAATGATAATATAACTCAGTAAAATTCAAAGTGCATCCTTAAAATTTCAGCAGCAGTAGTTATCTTTACAATGGTAACACATATCCAGGAATACATAAAACATTATCTTCAGAAATATATGCAAAACTATGCAACGAGTAATAAAGAATATACCAATGCAAATGTTAAGAGAAAGTTAACAGAGAAGTATTTGAATCTTTGAATAGAACATGATTTTATTGTGATTAACATAGTGGCACCAGATGGCAGCATGAACCTGTCAGGACAGACTGTTTAGTTGTATGCAGGGCAGGTGTGTTTAGTGAGAATGTGGCATGCAGGGGCTGATGGGTAATGTAGTCCAGTGACTATTGTTTCATGGTTTATAGTGAATGTTTACTGTAATCAAAAGAAATGTTTTAACTGTATAAGAGTCTAACGTTTGTATTTGTTTTTGCTGAATTGTCATATTCACATATTTGAAATGTTTTTGCTAATCCCTTCATCCTCGTCCCTTTACAGAGCCGTGTAAAAAGGCACACTAATTTGAGCTCATAGTGGCCCAAAAAACACAACTAAAGCACATGTTTTTTCCTTTGATTTGTCACCATTATTTTACTTCAAATCTCTAATGGATATCTCTAATTTTCTTCTAAATTGCTCCAGAGAATTCCACCCTCACAGTATTAGTCATCTAAATGATTCCATTTAATGGGTATATTAACGATTCAAGTCCCTACATGACTGCATCCTTTTCACCTCGAAGCTCTAGTGTTAGTCATTTTTTAAAAGATATCAAAAACACTTTGAGGTTAATGCTTTCCATCACATGCTTGTCAAGCTCAGACCAATCGATCCGTGGGATTGATTCACTGCACATATTACTATTAATAAAGTCAGTAGTCATTATCTGCTTAAATGTACTGTGAAAGAGCTGACTAATTAAGTAGAAATTAATGTTGTTAGAAACATTGTTCTGATTTAATCTTTTTAAAAAGTTTAATCATTTTTCATCTGAGATCATTTTCAATGAAGATGCAGTAATATAGAAATTTTACAGTATTTACTTCACGGCCAGTGCACAGCTACAGTAGTATTTCAGACTCATGGTTGGTTTCTACACTCAGGCAAGGACTTTTTATAGAGTGTTAGCCTGTTCCTACCTTACGCACAGATTCACACGAAAAGGAAAAAATACATAAATTACAGATAGCTGTAATTTGCTTTATGTTGTATTGTATGTGTTTTTTATGTATTTCTGTTGATGGTATTTTCAGTATTTGGCCTATTGAACCATTATGGATGTAATAAGTGACTTCAGAAGCACTAGGGATTAGGGCTTTTTAGGTAAAAGTGTCAAGGTTAGCTTTAATCAATTCTAAGTGTGAAACTCCCAAGTGTTCAATAGTATACTATATTTTATTATATGTTGGGAGATAGCCACTTTTACCCAACTCAAGCTCTGCTTGGACACTGGATTGCATTTGTCACTGCCTGCAAAACAGACGAAAAGGAAAGGGGACTTACGCCATGTACTTAAGTGATTCCCAAACTGGGCACAGCATGTATAGTCTCTCCCGTTCCATTAACTCAACACAGTCCTCACAACCTCAGTTGGGAGACCAAAGTATAGGACCTGGTCCCCTTCAGGGGCCAGACTCAGCAGTTTCAAATCTCGCGGGGATGGAGAATCCTTTAAAAGAGAGAGGCGGTTCCTCCTAATGGAAATCTCCCAAGGAGTACCACCCAAAAGGAAGAGGGCAAGATCTGATGTGCTGACCTGAACTGATGTCTCAAGCCCAGACTACTCAAGGACTGATGTAGGTGCACCATAATAGGTAGCCCCTGAACTGTGGTAGTAAGTGATTCAGCATTCAAATTCAAATTCTTATTTGTATAGCGCTTTTAACAATGAACATTGTCTCAAAGCAGCTTTACAGAACATAAGCATTAAAAAAAGTTCATATAAAGATTAATATAATACAAAAATTCAAGATAATATTAGATATATTTAAATGTGTTTGTATTTATCCCAAGGAGCAAGCCTGAGGTGACTGAGAAACATGGCTCCTATCTTCAGGCAAATTGTGTGCAACAAGAGACAGGAACCACCCAATAGTGCCAAACACCCCCCACCCCCCGACGGTTGACTAGGACCGCAACCGGAATGACACCCTAGGAACACAGTGTGAGATATGAGAAGGGTACAAAAGTACTAATATGTACCACTAAACAAACTGGTACAGACACTCCATGCAAAGAAGGAAATTTTATTTCTATTATAAGAATGCAATGCTTATAAATAATAAATAACACATAAAAATTGAACATGTATACAGCTATCATAGAAAGTAATTACATGTCTTCCAAAAAAAAAATTTTTTTTTTGCAAAAATCCACAACAATCCTCCAAAAAAATCCTAGCAGGACTATACAATAAAATACATTCAGTGCTGTATATAAAAATGTTTTATACTCGTGTCTGAAAATTGAATACTTAAAAATAAAAGTACAGGTTTGTTTTTTACAGTGGTTCCCAGGCTATAAAGTATTTATATATAGTTATTAAAGTAGTAATTTATATACAGTAATTCCACAATATGGAGAACGGATTTTCTATTTTCATATTTGTAATATACTTAACAATTCATAAATTCACAATTCAATAATTGAGCGGGAAAAAGACATGACTACATAGAGACACAGTTCTGATGTGTCACCATTGTGCAGATGTGTTATTAGTCACACATACTGTACACCCAACAGACTGAAAATCCATTATTTATCTATGTGATGATTCCTTTCCTAGTCATATCCTTAGAAGGTTCAGACTCTGTTGTGCAAGGTTTGCTTCCTCTTTTTCAGTCTCTAAAACACACTGCTTTTAATTCAATAGTCAGCTTAAAGAACTGATGACCAAAAGAGGGTATAAAAGCATTCAGGACTATAGTACAGTCTATAATATACATATTAGGACTCACAACATGGGTCATTTTATTTTCCATCAGATTAAATTATCTTTACATTCTCAATGCTTTATAAACCAGACAGTAGGAATTCTCTCAATACCACAGATGTTATTATAGATTTATTTTTTCCAGGATCCAGAGCCTACAGTTGGCTTTACCAGAACTGCTGGAGGACGGGGCGGTCTGTTCACCTGCAATACAAAATAACGTACACTCACCAAAAAAAATGAACAATACAATAAATAAATACAACCAATTTGTTCATATTGTGAGCTCAATTTTCTTGGAGTAACTTGAAATTGTAACCGTGAATTCATTACTAAATTCTTACTCTGACATTTTCTTAAGACTTTTTTTTTGCAGTTTTAATACCAAACATCACAGTTTTAAACAGCAATTAAAGGTTTTCCAACAGTAATGAGCCCATTATATAACCAATTAGATGGAGTGAAGACTACAATACATGCTTTCTCTCATGTGACACGTGAAGCATTATTTCAAAGCAGCTAACATACTTGAGGAAAAAATGCTATCTACCCTTTTCCTTATAACAGAGTTCAGAGGTGATCCAGTGTTGCTGTGATTGATGGGTAAAAGAGTGTTATTTCTCCCACTCAGAGAACAAGGCTAACTATTTTGTTCTCTTTGTTCCCAGCCAGAGGAATTGGTGGCTTAGCAGTTAGCATTTTTGGCTTACAGCCTCAGTGTTGGGTGTTTGATTCCTGCCTCAGCCCTGTGTGTATCTTCCTGTGCCTCGGGGGTTTGTCTTTATAGTGTGTGGTTGTGTGCACCGTGCCCACCGTTGTGTCTTTATAGTGTGCACCGTGCCCACTGAGCAATTTTCGGGTGCGTAAGCAGCCATTAAATGAAGGTTTACCCATGTGTATGTAAACAATACTGCACAGTGTAACAGCTCACCTGTTTTACATTAGCAGGATGTTGAGACTTTAAAGGAGGCAGAGGCTTCATTTGTGTGGATAAAGAAATGGGTGGCGCAGTCTGAGTTGGCTCTGGATCAGACTTTTTAAGAGGAGGCTGTGAAAGTTAGCAAAAATGAATTGTTCTGAATTTTGGCATCAGGCACTGGGCAGTATATATACACTGTAATTGTGTTGAGTTACTGAAGCACGCTGACTGGCCGACCACTCACTTGCGGTGCTGTCCGCATTGGCTTGACTGTGTGTAGGACACCAGATCTGGTCATGGTCGTACTTATAAAACTAGGCTCGCTGATTTCAAGACGGTCCTTTAAAAGAACAGGTTTTACTTCACTGTTCTCAAATAGAGGATTTGAGTGTTCTGTGTCAGCTTTTCTAGAAACAAAAAAAAAACAGTTATATAGACTTAACCTGTGTTAACTATCTGCAATCACAAGAACTTCACTGTGCTTCCATCCACTAAATCCCAGGGTTTTCGTTACCATGACGTAAAGTGGGCGTGTTTCTGGAGGTCTTGGAAAAACGCCCTCTTTCAAAAAAAAGAGCATACTACGATGGATAATGTGGGACAAAACCGTCATACAAGTAGATTTTATATTTTATATCTATTATGCTTTATTATCTTACAGTTAAGCTACTTTTGAAAACAAATAAACAACCAAAAACTACATTTAGGGTTAGGGTTAGATTATCAAATAGGCCACGCCTGCCCGATGACGCAATATCTGTTACGCTGTTCTGAAATCCCTGGAAATAATGCATCCCGTGCTTGGCCAGCTAACAAAAGAACTTACGTTTTATGCCTTGAAACCTTTCTCTTTTTACAATAAATCCAACTTCCAAATCCAGCTGCCAGCAGTAGTAAGATTCCAGCTGCAACTGAAATGCTGATCATTGTCGGATTTTTTGCTGCAATTCAAATACAAGCATTCAGTAGGATAATTTAAAATGCCCACAGTCTAACGTTTAAAATAATCTGTTAAAATGTTTAAAAAATAAAGTTTACCAGAAGGCAAGTCTGCAAATTTGACACTGCAGTGTGGTGGAGCCCAACCAGGCTGACAGTGACACTGTTGTCGATGATCACATACCTATCAGTGTACACATAGATTTATTTTGTTCTCAAACCCAGACATATGGGACATCAAGTCTGATATAAAATTAGTCAGAAAACCTTACACAGATAACTTTAGACAGAATTCTAGCAGTGGAAGATAACAGCTTCAAATTTTTTTTACTTAACTTTTTTATGAATATATTGTCCCTACTACGCAAAATATAATTTTTAAAACCCAAAGTGTCTACTTTCATATGAGCAACTAAACACCACTGTGGAGTGTGACATGAATAAGACATTCAGTGATGAATATGGACACAATAAAACAGGTTCAAATTACATTTTTTGGCTGGCATTCACTAAATTCCAGGGGTTTCGTTACCACGACCTAAAGTGGGCGTGTTTCCGGAGGTCTTGGAAAAACACCCTCTTTCAAAAAAAACAGCATACTACGAAGGACAAAACAGTCATACAGGTAGATTTATTTTAGAAAACAAATAAACAACCAAAAACTACGGTTATGGTTAGGGTTAGGGATAAGGTTAGATTATCAAATAGGCCACGCCTACCCGATGACACAATATCTGTTACGCTGTTCTGAAATCCCTGGAAATAAGTGTCTGCCTTTTTTGCTTCTGGTAAAAAGAGTTAAGAGTCTCACCCCATGTCCACTACATTTCTGTGAGCAGTCTTCGCTCACACCGTACACTTTCACATCCTGGCACATGTTGTCAAAGCAGACCTGAAGACAAGCAGGACAAAATTATTCCGAATGTGATACCAGAAACAGAAACAGTAGCACAGACACAACATTAAGGAACACGTACTTTGTTCTGGCCACACCGTGCTCCTGTAGGCACCATGCTTAGGTTGTCTTCCTCAGATCTCTCCCCAGCTATGTTGCATATATCTCCAGTGTTTGTCAACAATCGAGCTTTTAGTCCAGTAATGGGAAAATTATCACCCCCAGTGCAAAATATACTTCCACAGTACATATCTCTGTAAGTAAGAAAAGATTGCACTCTTCACAATGAAAAGCAGTGAAACAATACAGAGATTTCTAACAATATGTCTGGAAACCTGGGAAAATGTTTCACTGACTTTTCAATGAAAATTTCAATGAATCTCTGAGACTTTTTTACTATATACAGTTTTGTAAATACAGCTTTATAAATCAAGAGCTAACAAATCTTAATCTAAGGTTTAGATGTAAGCTGATAGTAAGATGTAGTCTCAACGTACTGTTCCGCACAGCGTTTGTAGCCATCCTTGCTCCTTCCGCAGTGCGAATCACTCATCCCTAATGTATTCCTAAAAAAGCACACGCTTTTAGCCACTTTGGCATCTAAAAAAGAAAAGAAAAAATTATAAAAGATTAAATCAGGAAAATTAATAAGGTGTATGTCACAAATTAGCATCTTGAAAGCTACATGTGCAGGAAATGTGTTTACAGATTTTCAGCTTTACAAGCTGCCCATTGCACATTTAACCTGTAAACTTTGTTCAGAATTACATTATATTACACAGTCCAAACTCTGTATTCTGCCTCATTGTAATGCAAGCACACAAACATGTTTCCCATCCTCAGACTTATTCAGGAAGGGTCAGTTTGTGAGATTGTGACTGTGGTGCACTGCCCGAGAAATCTTCTGACCATTCACTATTTTATTTATTTATTCATCATTGATTCATAAAGAGCACCAAATTTCTTGGTGTTCATTAACCTGGTCACTCAACACCAGCTCCATCACCAAGAAAGCCCAGCAGTTTTTCTACTTCTAACGAAGGCTGAGAAAATCCCATCTCCCTCCCCCATCCTGACTACATTCTACAGAGACCATTGAGAGCATTCTGAGCAGCTGCATCACTGTCTGGTTTGGGAACTGCACCGTCTCGGATCGCAAGACCCTGCAGTGGATATTGAGGACAGCTGAGAAGATCATTGGAGTCTCTCTTCCCTCTGTCATGGACATTTACACCACATGCTGCATCCAACAGCATTGTGAATGACCTCACACACTCTTCACCCTCCTGCCGTCTGACTCCTTAATAACCGAACTGAACTGTACTGAGCACAACACACACACGCACATCGACTGTATGGACTGCAGACCTACACCTGTCTTCCAATATACATCCATCAAACAGTTTACATGCTGTTTTGCACTTTTTTTGCTTTTTGCACAGGATGTTTCACATTTCAGTTGATTGCTGTATTGCACAATCCTTTCACAATACCTCATGTAACTGCTGCTATAATACTGTGTTCATTCCAGTATTTCTGCACACGCAATATTGTTTGAACATACAGTATTTACACTGGTCGGCACTTTTTTCTTCTGTGTATTGTCTTTTGTGTAATGTCTTGTATTTTTTGTTTGCACTGTCTTCTGTCCTGCACTGTCTTTTTGTCTTGTCCTGCACTATTTGCACCAGGTCACACAGATGCACTTTATGTGGCTAGGACTAACTTACTAAGTCCTTATAGCTCTGTCTTTGTTTTATGTAGCACTATGATCCTGGAGAAACGTTGTCTCATTTCACTGTGTACTGCAACAGCTATATATGGAGGAAATGACAATAAAAGCTTCTTGAGCTTGAACTTGAACTTATCTTCAGCAACCGCTTTATACTGCTCAGGGTGGTGCAGGAACTCACTGGGCCTGAGGTAAGAGTACATCCTGTATTGGATGACAGTTCATTGCAGGGCATAGTGGAAATGTACATTCAAACCCAAGGGTAACTAAGACTCATAAGTTCACCTGTATGCTATTGGGAGGTGGGAGTAAAGCATAGACCCATGTGGACACAGTGAGAATGTGAGAAAATCCAAAAAGTCTGAACTAGGGATAGAACAAACAACTTATCATGGTCACAGCGACACGAGTAACCAGTGGGGGAAATCAATAAAGAATTGATTTCAAGTACCATTAGGTTCTGAGAGCAACCAGGTCTTATAATAACAAATAGTGAATAATGATATAACAGTAATAGTGAATAAACTTTATTAAAAGAAGTTATATGAATAGGTACCTTTTCCCCACAGTCTCTGGCAGTGCTGGAGAAGAGTTGGACACTGACCGTTGTAGCAGTAACTGTCTCCATAACTGCATGGTATCCCATTCATTTTAAAGCTGTCTTGTGGACACTTCTCCGACATTCCTGTGCAGTATTCATCCAGATCGCACTCATTCACAGATGCTCTACACACACTGCCGGCTGCTTTCATCTAGAAAGGAAACAAAACAGCGGGGGACATGTTATAAGGAAACACAATCGATGACTAAACATTACTAATCAATTGTGCTTTCTTACTGTGTGATGTCATTTTGTTAAAAAGGAAGACATCATTTGGATGATTTTTACTCTCTTAGAAAAAGCACACTACTGTTACAGATGACTTGTGTGATTTATGCATTTTTTTACACTAGTGTTAGTTCCACCCTGTGTTTCCTGTTTTATGGCACTGAGAAACAACAAACACTGATTCACCAATTTCCCATTTCATCAAATATACAAACACAGTAAGTGTTTAAGCTAGGGAAGTAGAAGAGGTTGACAGAATAACTAATGTTACACTCAATACAGACTCTACCAGTTTCCACAGAAACACACAGCTGCCCAGATGTTAAACGTGGGGTGCACGATGTTGGAAAAATGCTTCGGGTCGACAAAAAAAACAAACGTGTAGCCAATGAGCAAAAAGGGGCGTGTCTTGCCAATCTGAGGCAGAGAGAGTGTTCAGTGTGCATGTCTGACATTAGCAGAAAGCGATTGAAACACTGACATGCCAGATAAAAACAAAAAGCAAAAAAAGGCTTACGATAAGACAAGAAGTAGGATCCGTGTTAATACAGGATCAGCTTTCCAGCTTTTTTTTGGAGAGAACTGAATGTCTTCCGCATGAAACGGAGCTAAACCTTTCATGGTACAACACACAGTACAACAAATACACATTTGTATTACCATAGTATTACTCATTGAGTTAATTTTTTGATAAAAATATCCCCTCGGCCAGCTGCCCCAGCTGGTTCCGCCATAATAGTTGCCTGGGTTACGTATGTATGTGTGGGGCAGAGCTATCAAAACAGGGGTGACACCCATTTGGGTTGTTTATGTGATTTCAAATGTCAACATCGGCTTTCAAACATCGTGCACCCCACCTCTAATACTTAGCAAAAAAAACAGTGAAACTTTTACTCCATACTTGGTATTGTAACCTCCACAATTACTGGCAGGTTTCATTAAAAAAATGTGTTTCATTAAAAAAATCTGTTCATCTATAGCACCCTCTGTATCCTGGTTAGTGTCACTGTGGTTCCGAAGTCAATCCTGGGAACTGTGGGTGCAATGTGAGAGAATTCACTTTGGATAGGATGAATAATATATATATTATATATGTATATATGTTTATACAATATATCCCAATATATACATACATACATATATTGTGACACTCGCCTCTGCAAGGGGTAACATGGGGTAAAAATGCTCTGGGATCAGGAAAACGGTGCCGGCATTGGTGCTGTGGCAGGCCAGGGAGGTGTCCTGGAGGTGCAGATCCCACAAGTGTGGCTTAGGCTCAGCAGGTGAAGGGAGCTTCGTCCTACTTGTCATTGCACAGATTCAAAAATCCATTGGACTTTGGACCAACAAGCATGGGGCTCGACAAGTAGCTGACGGACTCCTCAATGATCCTGTAACATTTTGGCATCCTCTCAACCATGGTTCAAGTCTTGAGGTTGAACAGTTCAAATGGGGTGAATATGGTAGAGGAATTTGGCATCTCTTATATGGCAAAAATAATGTAGGGCAGGAGGAGCTCTTAATTCCATCCTTCCTCGTCCAACACCTGCCAAAGCATCTGTTTGAGAGTCTGACACATCCGCTCCACTAGTGCATCTGTTTAAGCATGGTAGACCAATGTCCTTAGGTGTTTGTCCTAAAACAACTGACACAGATCCACCATTAGATCAAGGTCCTTCAAGATGCGAACCCTGCTAAAGAGCATGAGGATCTCTCTGATGATGTTTCGGGAGCTGGTTTTCAGAAATGGGACCGCCCAGGGGTATCTAGTAGCGTCGTCCATGATGATTAAGATGTATTTGTGGCCCCTGGCTGACTTTAAAAAAGGCCCAATGATATCCATGCCTATCTTTTCGACAGCAATGGCTAGTGTGGCACTGGAGGGAACATGCCAGTAGATTGATTGACAAAAATAAATTGCAGCTATGTGTGAATGTGTGTGTGAAAGTGTCTGATGATCTGGCTTCCCATCCAGCATGTATTCCCTCCTCATGCCCAGGTTTCTCTCCATGTATAAACTCTGGATGCATTTCAACCCTTCAGCATTTGACTGAATTTTGACTCAGTTTCATGAAGGATGCAGATCACACTGTACTCTACCTGGCAGTTTTCACAACACTCTCCCTGGGCACAAAGAGATCCTTCTGTAAATTTGCAGGTTTTGGCATTGCAGCATGGGTTGTTACACTCCTGCAACAGAAACAGGATATTACACGAAGTGAGACATCAAGAATTGTTCTCACCACAAGAATGCATTTTATATACAAAACTAGCACAAGAATGTAAAAAGAATTCCGCCATATTGGACCATATTAACTGACTTAAACGATAAGGGTTTTATTTACAGTGGAAAGAAAATTAAGAGTCAGCTCACTTCTTCTGTCCCACAGTCACACTCCTCCCCAGGGTCAAGGAAAGCGTTGCCGCAGACGGGTCCACCATAAATTTTGTCTGAGCTGGGGCGGTCCAGCAGGCAGCTGGGGTTGACATTCTCCAGAAATAATTCCAGCTGATCCAGACTGCAATCACTAAACAGCTCTGGGAAGACTGATGCAGCTGAGCTATGATAAACAACACAGAGACAGTTTGCATGCAAGTTTGTTTGCCAAAATTCAAAGAATGTACACACAGATAACACTTAGAGAGCAGAACAGTTGTTCATCATTTAAGCAGTTCATTATGGATGAATCAAAAAAGATCACAACTTACTTCACATCTTCAGTCATGATGCAGTCGGAAAGGCCACAAGTGCAGCCCCGGACATCATGGGACATGCCCATGTTGTGGCCCATCTCATGTGCGATGGTCGTAGCCAAGCCCAGTGGACTCGTGCTATGATCCTGTGGAATGACGGAATATAGAATGCATCTTTTTTATTTTCTTCTATGATCTAGATCAGGGGTCTCCAATCTTATCCACAAAGGGCCGGTGTGGGTGCAGGTTTTCATTCCAACCAAGCAGAAGCCACACCTGATTCCACCTGTTTAATTAGCTGTTCTTGGCTTTTAGTAGACTCCGGTGTGGCTTCTGCTTGGTTGGAATGAAAACCTGCACCCACACAGGCCCTTTGTGGAGAAGATTGGAGACCTCTGATCAATTCTTCATGAATTGTCTTTAATGGTAGACACATAACTGGCCTAGGAGTACCTGATTTATTCCTCCAGAGGCTTTAGTGCACATTGCAAATTTGTTTGCCAGCCCCACAGTTTTATCCAAAAAATCAACACCCCTGCATAAAACATTACCAAACAATGAATCAAACAGGACTTATGTGTGACAATTATTACTATGGTCCAGACTCCTGGGTGTCATACTCACGTTACAAGTTGTGCATTGTCATGCTTGACAATATTTGGAAGTTGCTTCTGTCGCCACTGAATAAATCTGGTGAGAGTTTCATTATCATTTACACTGACCAGAATCTGATCTTCTACATTCCACACCTCCAGACCTACCAGCAACACACGGATATTGTGTCGACGATAGAACTGTGGAAGGAATAATCTTAGTTATGAGATATGAAATATGTATAAAAAAAAAACATGCAGGATTTAAACAAATTGAAGCTCAGTATTGTGTTTTTTTTCTTGTCTTTTTTGAGTTCAAAAAGATAAAACCGTATTTCTATCGTGTTTCGGGTTAAATAAATCCTAATATAAATATGGTTTTATTTTTAGAGCTAACATTTCATACAGCAGAGACCAGTTTGAGGAAGTTCATTTACAGATACAGTAGTGACAGATAGCAGCATTGTGTTCCACCCTTGCACCAGACATCAACAGTAAGAAAATAATACCTTATCAACATGATTTATGGCTTCTAACATCCTTGCCCGTACTGTATCAACATTTGACTTGAATCTTCTGTACTGCAAGAAGGATATAAATCATCAATTGTGACTGTGTCATTCCAAAGAAATGGGAGTAAAGCCTTTGCATGTGTCTGAATAAAGCTCTTACTTCAGCGTTGTCAGCTACAAGAAACAGCTCCACGTATCTCTGGGTATTAAATACAGTCTTCGTGTTCTAAAGTGATGATTAAACGCTTTAGATATTGTGGTAGTACAGTCAGATTTCTGTGCATAATACAATCCCGGTGATGTCAGGAGTAAATTTAGAAACATATACCAAGCTGCTGCGTTTGAAGAGGGCTGCTGTTTGGGGTTCTGTGTCATAAACTGCGATACCGGCGTCTCCATAAGCACTCCTCTTCCTCCTCTTCCTCCTCAGGTGTTCCCGCTTATAGAAGGCGTGGTCTCCTTCAGTGCTATTACTCAAGGGCTCGATCAGATACATTTGCTCTTCAGCCCTGACAAAACCTCTACAGAGAAAACAAACGTCAAACTTTATATTTGCGTCATTATGTCTAACATGTCCCGTGTTATGGCATCACCATACCTCATGCCAGAGCAGACTCCAACACTCACTGATGAATCCTCTATTCCATCTATACGGCCATGATAATAACAATGGTCCTGAAAAATAATCCATAAAAAAGAATCCACATTCAGATGATCATACTTTCTAAGAGACAAGAAATAAAAACACAATACACAAAATATGAGCTCTAATGTTGCATTTGAAGGTGTAGAATTGTAGCATTAATATGTCTTAGTTTAGATTTAGGTTAAAAAAATGTAAACCTAAGTAAACCTACCTCAAGCTTTGGAGAAGTGATCACAGTCGAACCATCTGCTTCATAGTGTATTTCAGTGTAATTACATCCAATAAGAAGTCTGCGATTATTCAAAACAGAATACATTTATGATTTATTTAAATACCATTTACTTGGTTACAGCATACTTCCACAATATGGTATGCCACACACTGCACTTTAACTTCAACAGTTCAACACTGGACTATACACACACACTGCATTCATACTGCAGTTATACCCGCTGGACTATACATACAGTACACACTGCATTTAATTCAATATTTCAATATAATCTGTTGCACCTTACATATTACATATATATAATATTTATATTTATACGTATATATATATATATATATATATATATATATATATATATATATATATATATATATATATATATATATATATATATATATATATATATATATATATGTGTATACACATATATACACATATACACGTATATATATATACACATGTACACACACTTATACATACATACACATATAATATATATATATATAAGTACATATTGTATATAATGTATAGTGCATTATAAATATGTCGAATAGTACACTGTGTGTACTGACTATGTACAGTATGAGCACATTGCATCTTTTCACATTTGCACATTTCACCTGGTACTGAGCATTTTGCACATTTTCACCCGTATGTAAACTATTCTTAATTTCTGTTTCCTAATTAATGTATGTAAATTGTTCTGCAATTTCTGGAGCACGCTCCCAAGAATTTCACTCACCATGGCACATGTGTTGTGGTGATGTGACAATAAAAGTGACTTGACTTGACTTGGTTATAAGTGGTTAGGAGACTGATCATGCATATATGTTCAGTATGTTCTAGGAGTTAAATATAATAAAACTGGAACACCTAGAGGATTAATAATGCATACTGTCTTTGTATGCTTGTTTGTTTATTTTACCTGTTTTTTTGCAAGTAAACTGTATGATTATTTCCATTCAACAACAGCTGAAAAAGGAGTATCTCAGGATACGTTTCATGATCGTGTGATTCCATGGCCTAGGAGACAAAATACTTTGATTGTAGGATCATGATAAAGGCTTGTGAGCAGATGTGTGATTGCTTGCATTTCAAATTTGCCTCCTTCTGCATAAACCCCAATTCCACTTACAACCTTACAATTACTTACCTGTTTCTTGCTCTCACCGAGTCTCTGAGGTCTGACTACATCATACCGCTCTACGTGACTCATTGAAGGGATCTCAGTGAAGCTTCCTGTTCACAGAAGTCCATATGATTCATAAAACCACATCATTTTTGGGAAAACATTTTATATAATCTTGCATTTCAGGCTTCTCGAATCTTATTAGATGATTTGCACTCATAATTTACTATTACTTATATTACTATTATAAAGTTAAATTTTTTATTCTGGTCAAGTCAAGTAAAGTTTTGTTGGTTTTTTACAATTCCTCAATATAACCACACCCGTTTCCTCTGCACTCTGTCGTAGCATATACACAAATACACTATTGTGTACACTGTTGTGCAAATACACAACAGTGCCAAAACTGAACATGTAAACAATATACAGCATGACTAAAAAAAACAAAGTGTATCATAGCCGTTAACTTTAGTTTGTGTTGCATACTTTGTAAACTGTGCTGGATAACAGCACAGAGAGAGAGAGTGAGAGAGAGAGAGAGACAGAGACAGAGACAGAGACAGAGAGAGATGAAGTGAGAAAGAAAGAGAGAGAGATGAAGTAAGAGAGAGATGAAGTGTGAGAGAGAGAAATGAAGTGTGTGTTTGAAAGAGAGAGAGA
>NC_083461.1:18935570-18953070 GCF_030014155.1 Tachysurus vachellii | reverse complement strand
GGCACTAATCCGTGTGGATCACTATTTAGGCTCACTATTTAGAGAAAGGGCAGCTATCTGAATTCAGACGCACTACATGACAAACCACGTGATATCCTGTAACAGACATAACAGGAATGACTCAGGACTCACACTCCATGTTCCACATGCAAGACCTCATATCTTATGTTGAACAGTGAAATAACTAGATAAATAACAACATGCATTTCCTCGTGCCTTTATTTTAGAACTCAGAAAAGACTTTTAACAATATTGTAGCGTTGCAAACTGCAAAAGAAATCTATCAAACTACACAAAATATAGCCCAATACTGAAGTGGAAGGAAATCAGTATATACTGATATGTTATCTAAAATAAGTTGTTATGAAGGTGCAGTATATTCATGCCATAAGAGCTCTTGTGTAATCAGATGTCACATCATTAATGTCACGTAAACTCTTTAGAAATACAGAATTTCCTGCCTGCTGATGGGCGAAATGTCTAAATAAACAGCATCACCAAGGGCAAGAGGTCTCAAAATAGTATAAGGCAAAGTTCTTGAAAAGTTTGGATCAGGAAAAAGATTAATAAATAACTAAACAAATAAAAAAAAAGCTAAACATTGAACATCCTATGAAGCAACATTAAATTCATTACTACAAAGTAAAAAAAAAAAAAAGATGCCACGCCTGCAAGTTTGCTTATAGGAGGTCATCGACTAAGTCAGGTAAGGGGGGCATTGGTCAAAGAAGCAACCAGTAAACTAAGGAAATTAGAAATCATCATGATGTTACCACCAACCCACTGAAATAAATCTCAGGGATTTCTACTCAACCTAACATTTTTTTTTTTTCAAAGGTATCTTGTTCCACATGTTTCTCCTGCTTGGTTCTCAAACATGGTCATTGAGAGTGACTCATTACCGCTTAGTTTGGGTGAGTGAAATGTATGAGAGATAGAGAGAGATTTAGCCCATTTACTGATATTTTACATTTTCACATTAAAACCTTTGCCAAAATGAATGCTTAATACCATGTAACATCTCTTAGCAGTTCTGCAGATACAGCTATTTTTGATCTTTGGTTCTGAATCACAACAGGATTTGCAATACAACAGAAAGGATTTACTTGTGAGACAGTCCCCAGTGTACATTAGAGGGCAGACTAAGATTTGTTTTTCCAGTATTTCTCCTAAACTGCTCCAATTCCACTGTTATATTCACAAGACAGGGTGGATTTGATTAACATTTTGCCATACATGACTCACGGTGACTAAGAGAATGATAACATGATTCATTTGTGCTCATATAATTACCAAAATTACAGATAAAAATAGGGCAATTTGATGAGTAACGGGTACAGGTTGTCTCTTATTACAGATCATACTCGCAGCAGTGGTTGGCTCAGGATGTGTGTGTGAGAATCAAGTAAAATTTAGAAATTGCTATATAAATGATTGATTTTTACCCTTTGATTCATAATTCTTTTGTATAACTTATCGTACATAGGGTCGTGGGCAACCTAGAGTCTATCCTTATGGGTAGGGGACACTCTGGATGGGATGCCTACAACTTGCAGTGCAACTTGCACAAGCACAATCACACACACACACACACACACACACACACACACACACACACATGCACACACACACACACACACTATGCTCCATTAAGAGATCAACAGTGACCCTGATAATATGCAGGCAATGTGGTTCATACTACTACTGCTGCTGGTATAATAATAATAATAATAATAATAATAATAATAATAATAATAATAATAATAATAAAATTAACGCCAATAACAACAATAATAATAATAATAATAATAAGTATTATTATTATTATTATTAGTAGTAGTAGTAGTAGTAGTATTATTATTATTATTATTATTATTATTATTATTATTATTATTATTATTCATTCATTCATTCATGAATGAATAATAATAATAATAATAATAATAATAATAATAATAATAATAATAATAATAATAATAATAATAATACTACTACTACTACTACTGCTAATAATAATAACAATAATAATAATTATTATTATTATTATTATTATTAGTAGTAGTAGTAGTAGTATTATTATTATTATTATTATTATTATTATTATTATTATTATTATTATTATTATTATTATTATTATCATTATCATTACTATGGATATTTATTACACTTGTTACATGATAATTCCTCATTCAGTTAAGTATACATGTTACCAGTCTCTTTCCAAGCTACTTTGCAAGGTTTGTCAATTCCTGTGTGCATTTCTGTGAGCTGTGACACCTTGTGTAATGCTTGCTTCTGGTCTTCATTTTTGTTGATTGTGGTTCACTAATTTGTTTGTCTGATCAAGTGACCGCTGTCTGGAAACTGACTACAGTTTGTCTGCTGAATTGAGTTAGCCATTAAAGGCTTGTCCTTTCATCCTCCTGCCTCCACTGTCTGACATATAGAATAAATGTGTCATTCAAACAGAAATGTAGAATATTTATCATTTTCTTTCACTGTAAAAAGAGCTGCTTATATTTTTTATTTTATTTCTCATAAAGCCCACAAATAAAGAAGAGGGTTAAATGTGACTGAACATGAATAACCTTTAAAGTTAGACTTATAATAAACCTTTGGTTTTCATGCAAATGAAGGTCACATCTGTCTTTTTATTCATGCAACAGTTAAAATTGTCCTTCAGTAAAAACCATGCAAAGCATCTTTTGTCTTTGGCTCAAAGCCTTTTATTTCACATTATTTAAATTCTGATCAATTACTTTCATTTAAAAGCAAAGGTTATTTAAATATAATGTCTAAAATGATTTCCATGTGTACACAAGTTATTTACCCACTGTTGAAAACATAATTGTATTGAAAGCAGGGTGATTTCACACAAAGAGAAAATTAAGGTTAACGGAAAGTTATGAAAGTTATTTTTTCAGCCCAACCTTTTTAGTAGATGTTGAGTATCAATTTTTCTTCTTACCAACTCACCTCTTTTCTTGAATCCATCTCATTTACCTTTTAGAAAGCATTCATAGCTCTTGCTCTCTGACATTTAGTAAATGCCTTATCCTGGTCAGGGTTGTGGTGGATCCTGAGCCTATTGCAGGAACACTGGATGGGAGGCCAGTACACACTCTAGATAGGATCCTCTCTCTCTCTCTCTCTCTCTCTCTCTCTCTCTCTCTCTCTCTCTCTCTCTCTCTCTCTCTCTCTCTCTCTCTCTCTCTCTCTCTCTCTCTTTCTCTAACACAGGTGAAAAGAACACAGCTGAAAAGCCACACAGATAGTAAGTTGAGTTTAGGTGCATGGTTCCAAGTCACTAAATCATATACAAAAGAGAATATTAAAATAATATAACAATAACAATAAAATAGTTTATAAGATGGAATTTAGTTCAATTCAATTTTATTCGTATAGCAATTTTAACAATGAACATGGCTTTAATCATTGAGAACTACAACTATACAGTAAGTGTTAGGTATGTGATTAGCATGTCTACCTGTTATTGATATATGATATGAAATCAAAATAAAACTTACTCACCTTGTAGTTGTGTAAAATCTGGTACTGCTGCTTACATGAACTTTTTTCACTGCAATTCTATGCATCATCTTTTGTTGCTTACAGAATATGATAAATGTGTTCCTACACAAATGTGAACAGTCTGAATTGCTTCAAATTGTTAACCATTTTTTTCTTAATGATTATTAAGGAATGTTTTATAAATATTTTAAAATATTTTTGACATTGCCTTCAATATTTATAATAATAGTGATATTAATTTTTTTTATTGCCTTCAGTATTTCAAATAATTGTGCATTTTCAAAAGACGTCTGCATAAAATCAGGACTTTTAGTACTCTTTTAATTTTGTGTCACTGACAGGGGTTTAAGGAGAGCTTATGTCATGCTGGAAAGACTTTTTGTGTGTGTCCCTAATACAGAAAAAAATTATGAGAGGAGTTTAAGCTCTTTAGAGATGACAGTTATAGGGCAGCTAAGGCTGCAGGATTGTGTGCCAGGATGCTGAAAACCAAATACCCTTCAGCTGCCAGTCCGCACTCCACACAAACACACACCCTGTACACTATGTTTCTTGAATGTACAGTAAAATTATTATTTTTAAAAATTTTGGTATTTTGCTGCATAATTTCCTAATAAATAATATGAACCCCACAAAAATAAAATGAGAGCCACAAATAAGTAAATAAATAAAAAAATACATATATATGAATAGGGGGCACGGTGGCTTAGTGTTTAGCACGTTTGCCTCACACCTCCAGGGTTGGGGGTTCGATTCCCGCCACCGCCTTGTGTGTGTGGAGTTTGCATGTTCTCCCCGTGGTTCGGGGGTTTCCTCCGGGTTCTCCAGTTTCCTCCCCCGGTCCAAAGACATGCATGGTAGGTTGATTGGCATCTCTGGAAAAATTGTCCGTAGTGTGTAAGTGCGTGAGTGAGTGAGAGTGTGTGTGCCCTGTGATGGGTTGGCACTGGACGATCGGTTTGTATCCTGCCTTGATGCCTGATGGCACCTGAGATAGGCACAGGCTCCCCGTGACCCGAGTAGTTCAGATAAGCGGTAGAAAATGAATGAATGAATGTATATGAATATACTATTATATTAACTATTTGGCCAAAAGTATATGGACATCTGACTATAACACTCGTCCTATTTCAAAGTCATGGACGGGTTCCAGTCTTCAGGGAAGGCTGTCCACTAGATGTTGGACTGTGACTGTGGTGATTCGCGCTTAAGAGCATTAGTGAGATAAGGCAATGATATTAGGAGAGGAGGACTGGGATGCAGTAGCTGTTCCAGCTGCTCCAACAATGGCAACAATCTTCCTGGAGCTCACTTTGTGTACAGATGCATTGTCATGCTGGAACAGGTTTGTTTTTTTAGTCCCAAAAAAAGTGGGATCTTAATGCTACAAGACATCCTATATAATGCAAAGACATCCTGTGTACAGACTGTGTACAGACTGTGTACAGACATTTTGGGAATAGATTTTGAGGAAGGAACCCAAAGGAATCCAAAACTGTCCAAGAGAATAAGTTGTAAAAGTTGCGAGCTCTGTAAATTCACCTGTCAGGAATCATTTATTATCGCCACAAATGAATTACAGCAAAATCCTCTGTATATGAACACCGACCATCTGATCAACAACCCAGAGCCTTAACCACTGGAGCCACCACTGCCAATATAGTACTTTATGTAAATTTGTGCAGTGTCCCAGTTGTTAGACCTTGGTAAACGTGGTTGATACTAAATAGCTTAGTATGCAAATGGCATATCTATAAGTTACAGGTTTCAGTTATTTTGTCCACCTCACGTACATATAAAAGCAGATAGAAATCCAACTATTTTGCTGATGAGACCTCATGAGTCAAGAGAAGGTGAAGTGACACGGCTGTAATTGAAATGTTTGATCATCCTGCACTTTGTTGCATGTACTAGATCCTCTCGAACCAGAGTAAACTGAAGTCTTTCTTTTAAAATCTACCAGGATTTCCATGAGGAAATCTTACACAGCTTCTAATTTCAGAATTCAGTTTAAAGGCAGATCTGTATTCTGAAATTAGAAACTGTGTAAGTTTTCCTGTAGTGTGTTTTATTCCTAATTACTGAATTGAAAGAAATTACATTGAAAAGCAAATATCTTCAAAGTCATCCCAGTGCACCTTTAAATCACAGTACATACTGTAGTCACAGCATTTATTCTGTTTTGCTTTGCGTACTGGCTTGAATTATATTGCTTGAAATCTCATGGCGTGTCGACCACTTCAGTCTAAAAGCAAAAGAAAAGAACTAAATATCATATTACATGTTACATCTGAGGCATGAGCTTATTTATACATAATGTCATTGCTAAACCCTCTACAGCATGCTAGGTCACTGGCTTGTATCCCCAGCAATCATTTTTTAATAGATTTATATAATTATTTGGGATTTAATAATATTAAATTGATTGCAACTGCTTTTAAACCACACTCATTTTATAGCCATTGGAAAACCCTGGCACTTAGAGAGGATGAAAAAAGAAGGAAGTCTGGAAGCACTGGGAAAGAGACACTGTTTTTGGAGTCTAGCACTTTACCAAAAAACAAAACTGAACAATTTTATTATTACAAAATAAAATGGCTTTCAGTTCCTGCTTTCTCCTGCCGTGTAGGTTTTTACGCTGTCTTAAATCTTTCAGAGAGTAAAATGCAGCTCAGTTTATAACAGTTTGAATCAAAGGTGATTTATCCTTGTAGCTTGAAAAACTCCTTGGTTGCAATCATAAAATGTTTGTCGTATTGCCTTGTCGCAAGATGAAGCTCAATCCACTGACGTAGCATACATGCTCATGACACTGCACACAGGTGAACAGGTATGTTTTTGTCAACATATATACACAACTTGGCCAAATGTTTCTAGACTTCTATGTGCTTGTTGTTGCACATCTCATTCCAGATTTGATAATATCCTTCAGTCTTCTGGGAAGACCTTCCTCTAGATTTTGGAATTGCAGAGGCCTGGGGTACAATTGGTGTTCCAGTACGTCCCAAAAGTGTTCAGTGGCTTTAAGGTCAAAGTTCTGTTCAGGACTCTTCATTTCTTCCATTCCAACCTTTCTCAAACCATGCACAACTTTGACATATTAATACCATGGCAGCATGGGGAAGGTTCACTTTGTGTGTCATGGTCAGTTTTCCACATACATTTTAATGGTTTCTAAAATGGATCTGATGCTCATATTTATTAGCTGCTCATAGACCCATAGGTTCCTGGTAACACAATTGTATAAATATCTCTAAAGCTGGTTTGTGACCATGTCCATGTCCATGTCCAACAATGTCCACTGTAAGAATTTAACTGACTTGATATTTAATTGGGATTTTCATGCACAACAGTCTCTAGAGTTTACACAGAATGGTGTGAAAAAAACAAAAACACTGAGTGAGAAACAGTTCTGTTGGAGGAAACACCTTGATGATAAGAGAGGGCTGAGGATTGGATCAAGCTGCCAAGAAGGATATAGTAACTCAAATAATCCTTCTTTACAACTGTAGTGAACAGAAAACATATTAACATGCACAAAAGATCAAACACTGAGGTGGATCCCCTACAACAGCAGAAGATCACATCAGGTTCCACTCCCGTCAGCCAAGAACAGGAATATGAGGCTATAGACTTCTTGTTATTTTCTTCTAAGCTTATTCGTCAACACGGTGTATCAGCCTGCAGACCCTCGGCACACAGGATGTTTTTTGCCCCATTCTGTGTAAACACTAGAGACTGTTGTGTGTGAAAATCTCAGGAGATTAGCAGTTTCTGAAATACTCAAACTGGCTTATCTCATATCTCAACAACCATGCCACAGTTAAAGTCACGGAGATCACACATGTTTGTCAGGAACATTTATTGAAACTCTTGTTCTGTATCTGCATGAATTTCTATGTTGTGCAACTGACACATGATTGGCTGATTGTATAAATGAATTAGCAGGATTATAAGAGTACTTTCAAGTGTTCACGTGTTTGTATTATAGTAGATGGTAAGTACACTAAAAAAAAATTATTTGAGAAATGTCATTTTTAGGTGATTTCTGTTCAGCACATTTGTGCATTCAGACAAATCCTATTTGTTGTAATATTGGTCACTAAACCATTTTTTTTTGTTCCACTCCATCTGCCATTGAATTAAGTGTAATGTGGTCAATTGCCTACAACACATTAGCTTTATTAAACCCTTGCTTTTTTTCCTTTCTTCATTCTGGTATATTGACCCATGACTTCTTCTGACATGATGCTTTTTTTCTGTGACACAGAAACATCCCATAATGAAAATTAAATATATATGGTAAAATAGATTGTACTCATGCACAGGACAAAACAGAAAATATTCACAATGTCGAACTGCACATTTGAAAATTTAATAAAAGTATTAAAATGAGTGTATTCCGTATTATATAAATTAATCTTATCCGTTCACTCTTCGTTCTAAACTCTCCATGGCTGTCAAGCAAAGTTACCTCGTACCTATAGAGCACTGGTGACACTGGCAGATAAATACTCACACAGAGACAGAAAACAGAGACAGAAAACACAGAAAACTGGTACCCTTTTACCTTTTATTTCTAACTCCTAATTTTCTTATGATCTGTAATTTTCCATTCTATAGAGCAGTCAGGAAAACCTTCTGAATTGCAGGTTTGACAGAGATGGAAAGGAGAGAAAAGTGGTGCTGATGTGCAACAGTGGGAGATTTATTTGTACTGAGCGACTCACATTTCTGCCACTGAGGAATTGGTGGGCAGCAGCATTAAACCACACATCACAACTGACGTGCCCTCGGCAGCAGCGTTAATCCCTGTCTTCACCACTATCTTCTCTGCCAGCTGGCATCAGGTTTTCTGACCGTTTTGCTCCATATATACCAGCGAATGTAGAGTTCAGTATTCAAGCTTTGTTTAATGTGATCGAAGCCATTTGAAAGAGAAATCATTTGAATTTCAAACATATCTATTTTTCTGTGCACAAAACCCGTGTCCTTTTTAGAATTTACTCTTAAATGAATGTACAGGTTTTACATGTTTAACTGATTTGTATGCGTTCCCCGGTTTGTAGCATCTGCAATAACAGTTAGCGAGATGAGCTGGATACTGGCATACATGACCAAAGACATAAAATTTTGGCATAAAAGCTTTGAAAGGACTCAAGGATGTAATTCAACATTGTAACACAATCTTAATTAATAAAAAAAAAAATTTCAGCTCGGTTGAAAATCCTTTCTGATGAATGACTGCATTAAGTGACACTGGATATTTTTTCCTTATGATTCTCTTGCTCTAGTTAAGATAGCATCTTTTTTTGCCGTACGAATTTGCTTCAGTTTGTTAACCCACTTTATTACGTTAACTAACATGTTAGTGGGCATGTGGCAGCCTAGTGGTTAAGGTGTTGGGCTACCAATTGGAAGGTTGTGAGTTCAATCCCAGGTCCACCAAGCTGCCACTGTTGGGCCCCTGAGCAAGGCCCTTAACCCTCAATTGCTCAGCTGTATAAAAAAAATGATATAATGTAAGTCGCTCTGGATAAGGGTGTCTGCCAAATGCTGTAAATCTAACTAACATGAACAAAGAATAAAAAACAGAAGGCAAAAAATTTAATTTACTGCTGTTTTTGGGTTCAGCATTAAATGTCTTTGTCATGTCATACTCCAAAGTGATGTTTATTAGCTCAGATGATAGTATGCACTTTTACCTAGATTAGTAGGGGCAATATTTCCAAGGAATATTAAAAATAACAAAAACAGTTTTATTCACACAAATGTCTTTAAAGTAAATGGTAACAACAAACCCATTTGTTTGCTCTCTGAGATGCCCAGAGTGCGTTTCATCTAATCTAAAAGCCAATAAAATCCTGTGTAACGTTATCTGAAAAAAATGAAAAACAGTGTCCTGACTAATTTTATATCAGACTTGTGGTGATAAAATAATTAATTTGTTTATACTGATTAAATATGACATTCTATTATTTTTCCTGCATTTATTAATCATTGATTATTAATAATAAATATCTGAAACGACAACGAAGATGTACCGGGTTAACATTTAATCAACATGAATAATGCATACGTTATGAATTTCTAAACATTATTTATGGTTTATTAATGCTGTAGTTCATGTTTTTTAATATAAAATAATGTTAGATCAGGGAGGTTTGACATATGTGAAGCATTACTGTCTCAGGAAGTTAAACAGCTTAGTATGTATATCTGGAACAGCCAGTCAAGAACAATTCACTTTGTGGAGAAGAAAAACTCCATAGCCGCTTTAGTAGATAGAATCTAAACAGTATGCTATATAGAAAATATATAGAAAATCAATAGCAATTCATCTTAATACAGTTTTGAAGCAGGCAGCATCCTCGGTGATGCACATTCTACTGCAGAATGAAGAGTTAAAGGCATTCAATATGATTTCTTTCATTCTTTATATTGTTAGGAGTTGAGACTGTATGGAACGTGGACCCACTGTGTGACATACATCTAGCGGTCTTCATGATTTTAGCCACATATCCCTTGGTTATAGAAAGTGTTTCAGTCTAAAATACTTGCGTACGTCTACCTCAAATATGCAGATGTTTGTGTGAATAATTCCTAATTGGAAGATACTTAAAGAATTCATTATGCTTTGTACAATGCATTTTGTGTTCTGTCCCGTAATGAATTTTAATTAACATTCATAGATAAACACAATAGCTAAAATGAATTTAGATCAATGTTCCTAAAAACAACCTTTCATTCGTTCTATTCAAGCTAAAATAATTGCAGAAAGACTAAAAAGCTGCTTTTCACAGACACAATATTTAAGCCAGTAGCGATTTACATCCATTTAGGTACACAGTTACATCTGTTTCACCACCTGAATAATGCTGCACAAGTAAAATTCAAAAAACGATGAAGCTGATAAATTTTTTTTCTTTCTTACTTTTTCTTTTATGTTATTCTATATGTACAGTCTTATTGCATTGCCTATACTCAGCTCATACTGTCATAAATTTGCAGTTTGTGTACTGAAGTCCTGTGTTCTGTGCCACTGTGTTGCATCATGTTCCTGAGGAACATTGTGTCCTGATGTATATAACCGTTATAGAGAAATGACAATAAACTTTTACTAGACTCCCTTACAAATGAACATGCCCAGCAAAAGAAAAAATACATGATTATTTTTATATCAATGAAATAAACTCACTTACAATATTGAACTATGGCTTCCAGTTCAGAGATTTCTTTCTCGAACTGTGGTTTGTTACAGTGCTCATTTGTATACAGTATTTCTGAAAAGACAACATTGCAATAAGAATTAAAGAAAGTTCAGTGAAATAACAGTGATTTCAATACTGAACACTGCAGGGTTTTTGTGTATTCAGGTCTATATCTATCAACCAAATACAGTCTCACATGCACTTATGGTAGACATGCTTCTACTTCTGTTTAATCTGTTCCTGAAAATGTAGCGTTCTGTCCATCTCTGTTTTCCTGTGCTGTATTTAGTGGATGACGAACAAGACTGAAGTTTGAGGGCAGAGTTCACAGAGGATGATTGTCTCTGAGATGTATTAAAAACAGACGCCATTTTCTCTCTGTAGCTCTTTCTGAATCTTTTTGCAGACCTGTACAAGTCGCCAACAAAGCAATAGCAAAGCGGGTTGAGCGCTGAGTTGGTGAGGCCAAGCCACTGCACGAAAGGTCGGCTCTGCAACACCCAACTATGCTCGATGTGGCTGGGAACTTCTTTGTCCAGAGGACCTGGCATGTTAAAGTCAATCCAGATATCCACTACATAGAGAGGAAGCCAGGAGAGGGTAAAAAGCACCACCAGGGCTAGCACCATCTTGGCTATTTTCTTGCGTGTCTTTTGCCATCCAGCTGACCGAGTTGAGCTTGACATGGCAACTGCACTAAACTGATCATCAGTTCTCCACAATTTCCAGGTAGTTAGAAAACATATGATGAGGTTGAAAAGAACTGGAAATCCATACAGAGCACAGAAAAGTAAAAAGTTGTAGCCTAGGCGTAGTCGTGCTTTAGACCAGGCCTCAACACATACCGTTATCACGTGTGAACCATCCGTTGTCAAGGAAAGCATCTTGGTCTCGTTCGTAAAGACCAACGGAGCACACAGGCTGGACGACACCATCCAGACCATGACTATCATCGCACCAATCTTCCTACTAGTGAAGAAGGATCGTGCACGCAGCGGACTGTGAACGTTGTAGTATCGGTTTAAGCTTATAACAGCAAGGCTCAAGACACTTGCAGACACAGACACGGCCTGAACGAACGGCACGGTACGACACAAAAAGTCCCCAAACACCCAAGCATTGTACACCTGGTGTCCCAAGTTCACAGGCATGCACACAAACACCACCATCATATCACAAACAGCCAGGTTTATCAGCAGCTTTCTGGTAGTAGAGGCACCAGCTAGTCTGTTCCTTCTTCGAGTCAGGACCAAGAGCGCCATAATGTTCCCCACAAATCCTATCAGAAACGACACCAAATACATGACCATCAGGACAATTGTGCCAGGTTCGTGTCCTGCAAAAAGAAAGTCTGCAGCAAAAGGCACTGTATCATGAATGATACTCCCATTATGGTCCTGCCTTAAGAAAGAAAAGTTGGTCGGAAGGAGGTGTCCAAATGTGGCATAAATGCTTGAAAAATTCATGTTTTGTCTATTTTGCCAAGATCCACTAGGAAAATCAAAGAAAATCACAATAAACCAGGTGATCAAGACGCTTCACTCGTGCACACAAATAGAAAAGGAGCATCCTGCATGTCCTATCATCATCATGTAACAACACAAGCGCGTAATTAGTCATTAATTATCCATCGCCATCATCCCGAGCTCCAGCTGCACCAGGGAAAAGAAAAATAAACGCACAGCGCGCGCGCTTTCACCGATGCTGCTCCAAAAGTTGATTAGTCCATATATCTACAGCTGGAATGTCTGCCTGCATTGTTAATAAAGGTTATCCCTGGGGTAGAAACAGGTGAATGTACGCTGTCATTAAAAGGTGAATAAAAAGTTGGTGCACGCGGAGAGGAGGCGTGTGCACGCGCTGCCAATCCCACTGGCGCTGCGTAGGCTATATGCTGTACATCTGCGCACGTGAACCCTTATAATGAAGATGATGAAGATGATGAAGATCCTAAAGACTAACCTGTGAAGTCCTTCATTTAAAGCGGAAATTTCGTAAGTTAAAAAAAAGCCTCTTTTCTCAGTTCAAATATTATTCATCGTGATATTTTAATGCCATCTGACGCGCACTCAATTTAAAATGATATGTTTTTTGTTACTACTGGGACCAAATGTCTCTGTTGGAATGAGTGGGGATGTGATTGACAGTGCAGATGATATATACACGTTATTTACTGTTCATTCTTTATAGTTATGTAATGACTGCAGCTTTAAACCAGTATATATATATATAAGTATATATAATAAGTATATATGTGTGTACAGTATATATATATAAAATAAGTATATATGTGTGTATATGTGTACAATATATATATGTATATATATACGTATATATATATATATACATATACGTATATATATATATATATATATATATATATATACACACACACACACACACATATATATATATATTTTATATATAATATATATTACTATGTACTATGTTTTACATAGTAACACAGGATAACTGTTTATAGCTGCTGATTTTGAGAAAAGCTGGAAAGGTTTCAAACCTTCCACAGAGGTTTATTTTAATTTTAAGTCATGATACGTTGTCTCACTGTGCTGTCTGGTCCAGAACGGACTTATTATTTATACAGATATTTATATATCCAAAGTTTTTGCCTTTTTTAGCATATCACTGAAACTTATTTATTAAGATTTTTTTTTATTCTGCAAAGGATCACACAAAGCTATAAGATTACGTCAAACATTAGTCAAACAATGAATCCCTGTGTCTGAGACATGTAAGGACAAGGTGCTCAGGATGAAGACCATCTGCTCAGCTTCTTTAAGGTAAATTAAGATAGAGGAAAGCACCTTGTGTTCTTGACCTCTCGAGGTTTATAACCCACAGGCCTGCTAGATACAAGACCCTGCTGTCAGCTCCAGGAAGAAGGAAAAATTAAAAGAGATCTACTGTAATATTGACTGACCGTTTAGGAGTAAATGACAAATTTTACTCTGAAATTCTACTAAAAAAATAAAAATGAAATGAGTTTCATAATGTGGACTTTTACCAAACATAAGACTACCCAAGAAAATCAGTTCAGATTGTTAACCAAAAGGAGGGTTAATGTCAACCAATTCAATATAAATCTAAAGCAGCCATGTGAACGTTTTCCGAAAGCAGATCCATATAACTGTAGTCTGAATATGCGTATATGAAGACATGTTGGTGAAATTTTGATTAATGATTAAATCAAGATTTGCAATTATTTATCTAAAAAAAAGGCATTTCCTATTTTTCCTTTCTTGACACAAAAAAAATAATAATTTAGTGCACCAGGCACATAGAGGAAAAGAAAACTTTAAAAAGCATGTTTCCAGTTACAATCAACTCAGTAATTATTGTCATTCTTTTCTAAACAAGTGAATACATGAATAAATTAAACAAAAATTAAATTAAATTAACCAGTCCCTTTTGTGTTGAAAGCTGTTTAGTTTTCCTAATAATGATGGATGATAATGAGGGTTTTAGAAGGTATGTGTGAAAGGATGAAAATCTATTGTAATTTATTTTTAAGCATTCCTTATACACCAGTATTTTTGAAGAAAAATTTCATTCTAATTTTTTTCTTTAAAAAAGCTAGGAATTTTTTTTTAGAATATCTAAAAAGAAAATCTTTGTAATACTTACATTTATTCCATTTTCTTGAGTCTGGAGTTCAGACACTGTGGACGTCTTACCATAGCCAATTTTTCGATAACGTTTTCAGCTCATTGTTTACCTACACATGGGTAAACCTCTAGATTCTGCTACCAGACAATTTTCCTACTGAGAGCAAAACGTTTATACACAGTCTTTCCAAATGAAGATGGATTGTGAGCTTAAAATATTTCCTCAACGTGTGACCAGCAAAGAAACCCTCAGTAAGGAAACTCCATTTAGACTAGAACTCGTGTAAACTCTTGTTAACACTAAAACACTTCTGTTTCAGTTCTAAATATTATTCTCATATAGGAAGTGTAACATCTTTTTTGTGAACCTCTTTACTGAATTAAGAGAGAAAAACTTTCTGAACAATTTACCTTACTTACTATTTATTATATCCACACTCTTTCTCCGACTGATTGATGACATTATTTTTGTCACTGTTTCATGCACACTTGAAGAGTTCCAGCTGTTCACTTCTTCTTTTCACAAATTCCACCTTAGGTACTAAATCAGTGCTTGTCAATGGACACTCAGGTACTGTAAGGACTGCAGTTGTACATTTCTACACTGACATTGTGTGCAAAAAATGTGTTCATTTCTGGACAATAATTCTACATTCAGTACATATTTAGCAAGGAAATTTAAATTAGCTCCTCCAGAGAACTAATACGAGAACTAAAGAAGTCATTGTTATGCCCTGGGAGAATTCCTTCAGTGCTCACTTATCATCCCACTAATTAAATATTGGCTGAAATTCACCCCAAGAATGACAAAGTTTAAACAAACTTTCACCAATCTTGAAAGTGTGAATGCGACAAATAGCTACGTGAGAGACATACTCATCAGGAGCAAAATAAATGAGCTGCCAAATAATATCTAATAGTTCCGTCAACAGCAACATGTGCTACATTTAAACCCTCAGGCATCCATTTTTATTACTATACACTCCTCGAAGCTGTTTATTTTGGCTCCTGCGAGAAAGGAAAAGTAATCATGTGCATTAGTGAAAATAAGAACACTGGAAGTTAATTTGCATCAGCTGTTGCTATGGCAGTAAAGAAATCAAGAAAGTTTGTGATAAAGAAGTTGTCTATCTATCTGGAGTATATTATATACATACAGACATAAAATGCTCCATAGTATGAGTAACATTTTACAACAGTACGTGACTAATTCGGGACTAATACCTGAATTAACGCTTATTTAACTACAAACTAATTATGAGTTAAAGCCTGTATTCATTCATGTTGTTTTCATATACGATAAATCTATTTTTCTTACGCCTTTTTTATGTGCAGCATCATGGAGTATTTACTTACTTATGTTTACATTTTACATTTCTGGCATTTAGCAGACCCCCTTATCCAGAGTGACTTACATTTTATTTCAATTTATAAAACTGAGTAATTGAGGGTTAAGGGCCTTGCTCAAGGGCCCAGCAGTGGCAGCTTGGTGAACCTGAGATTCAAACTCATGACCTAGTACTCCAACGCCTTATCCACTAAGCTACCGCACACACTTATATGTTATGTTACTCATCAGTGTCTAAGCTTATATGCCGCACTCAAGATTTCTTTACAATAACAGTAATTAATATTCATTTATGCGTTAATCCCTGGATTTGTACTTGCTTAATCATGAGCTAATAAAGAACTAACCTTACCTATGACCTGAGTCTTATGAATTCAGTCATGGATAACAACCACCTTTAGGACATATGAATTAAACATTGCCATATGGAGCTGCACATACTGTACAAACATCACTGGATGGCACTGGATTACTTTCATAATTTACACTGATCCTCCTTATCGTTCCAATCATTTCATCCCAATCTGTTTTGTGTCATTCTCCATCCACTTCTCTTCCAATCCCATTTAATCCTGCTCCCAACTTCACTTTGAGTGAAATTGTAGTAGCCTGTAGGGAAAAAATACAGAAACAACGAGTGCCTTATTAAATAAGTATTAATTCAAGTATTAGTTCATGAATATTAATGTACTGTTATTGTAAATTGTTACCATAGTGTGATCCTGAGTGCTGCATATGAGCTTAAACATTGATGAGGAACATTTTAGAAAATTTCTTATAGTTCATAGTGTTCCTGGTTAATAGCACACAAAAACCTGGGGGAATGTTACAGGAAATGTAACAGGAAGGAAGCACTAAATTACCTAGCATGAACAGGTTCAGGACCTATGAAAGGAAAATATCCCACACTACTGTATCTGTTATATAAAATGTTGACCAAGATATAATTTAAGGCACATATTAAAGGTAGTCTAAATATATTATAGAGCCAGTATGTATAGGGAGCATTCTTGTTTTCCTAAATTGTTATATATATTAAAACAAAAACAAAAGTGCTATCAGTTTACAGTGATTGGCTTACATCACATTTCCATTCAGTTGTCAGTCTCTCTGAGAATTTGTGATTTTGGCGATCATAGAAATGAACACAAAACCAAGCAAACTCAACGATATTCTAAAGATCGTAAACAAATTCAAAATTAATACAGATTTTCTGTAGATTTGGGGCAACTCAAGTCAAGTCAATGCAAATCAAGTTAACTCAATTCAAGTCAAGACAAGGTAACTCAAGTCAAGTCAAGTCAACTCAAGTCAAGTTAACTCAAGTCAACTCAGTTCAAGTTAACTCAAGTCAACTCAACTCAGCTTTATTTAATTTTTCCATATACACAGTATAGATAAGAACAAAATTTTGTTACTACAGACCAAGGTGTTCATAGTGCACAACAACACAACACTCATTCAGCCAAAGTCCTCTTTGTTTTCACATGCACTGAACATGAGTACAGTTCTTATAGCAAGTAATCGTATGTGTCTGCAATTTCACCTATTAAAGTAGTTTTTCACAACATTTTTGCAAAATCAAGCATTTTAACAACAATAAAAAATATCATAGGAAATAAGAAATTCACCATATTACAGACATTTTATCAATTCAGCTTTAACCAACAGCTTGAGATTTGTTTGATATGTAACAAAGCTGTCAGCACTATACTTCTTCTACTGTCAGTCTCTTATAGACAAATAACAGTGGTGTATGAATAGATGATCACATTTGCTGGCCT
>NC_083461.1:18813070-18928070 GCF_030014155.1 Tachysurus vachellii | reverse complement strand
TGCCCACTTGTCCCCCTTCCCATGGCTTCAGCGATACAGTTGCAGGTTTAGATCTCGGAGGTTGCTGTCTTGCTTTTATTGAAAATCGTTCTGTAAAATTTCTGTGTAAATCCATATTGGGTTTTTTTTTCTTATTCTAGGTGAGTGTGTGTGCCTTAACGGTTAATAATGAACTGTTTAACCAGATCTACACTATATGGCTAAATGTTTGTGGACACCTGACAATCACCCCTATACATGCTTAATTCTAATTTTATCCTCCTATTGCTGTTATAATAAGCTCCACTCTTCAGGGAAGGCTTTCCAATAGACTTCAAAGTGCGGCTGTTGAGATTTGTGTTCATTCAGCTATAAGATCATTAGTGAGGTCAGGTTCTTGTGTCAGGTGAGGAGGTTTATGGTTCAGTTGTTGTTCCTGTTCATACTAAAGGTGTTCAGTGGGGTTGAGCTCAGGGCTCAGTGCAGGACTCCAAAAATGTCTTTATAAAACCTTTCTTTGTGCAACTTTGTGGTAGTGGTTTGTGGAAGCTTAGCGTATACAGTACATTGAATGCATGCGATGATCAGTTGTTCACAATCTTTTGGCCATTTGCTAAAAGGCAACGTGATGATTTGAGGATATAACAAAGACCTGTCTCAATTATTATTTGCCACAGTCATGATATAACAGGATAATTCTTTTTTTGTGTGTGTTTTTAAAGAACAGACCGTCTGTAACTGCTTATAAATGATTAAAAAGTCTTGAATTTATTGTGACATGAAATTTAAATATTCCTTATTCATTCATATATTTTTTTACTTTATTCATTTATTTTTTGCTTGTCTGTGTGCAGTCTGCTGAGGTCACCCGCAAGCTACTAAGAGACAGACACAGCAAGAAGAACCCCACACAACCTATTCCCGTCTTCCCAAACTGGGTGTATGACAGACCTGCTCTGATTGGAGATTTCATCACCAGCTCTGCACCAACAGGAGATCCAGTCGTAGCTATCGGTACGAATTGTAATCTCATAAAGCTCTGTGTTTAGACACTTCTTTGAAGGATCCATGTTATTCATAGGGTTACAAAGTCTGATTTGTACCGACACTCTGATATGCAACACTAAATTCAGGATATTCTGTGTTTGTTTTCCTGGAGATTATTTTAGGGTACAATAAAGCACCAGTCAGAATACGTTTTCCTTTTGAGACCGATTTGTACAAGATCACCATCAGGGATTCTCCATTTTAATCTTCACTGTTTAACAGGACTGCAAGATCTCATTTTAGATTCTTTCAGCTTTTCCCAACCGCAGTGTCTGTCAGCAGAGTTAATAGAGGCCGTTTACTGCGTTTATTAACTTTTGCTGGGTACAAATGAAGACTGATGGCCACACTTCTAGTGATTGTGTAAATATTAGAAGCAGGATGGTCTCAGTGATTTTAATCTTATTTCTGTTTATCAAAAACGTTCTCTCTGGGTTGAAACCATCTGTACCTGTCTCATGGGTCTGCTTTTAGTGAAGAGTCATGCGCCTGTTTTGACTGGGGGCAGAGCTTATTTATGGGCCAGAAAACATGTAAATGGTAGGGATAATTAAAAAAAAGATAAGAAACTATTTTAATTGCATTATAAGTAATGTTAATCACTTTTCATTTATATGTTTATCATAGGTCAATTGAAAATTACAAATCTTCTACTTAAGGCAGTGGTCTTCACTATTTTTTTCATGTGAGCCACACTGATAGGACAAAGTCAAAAGGAGAGCCACTTTCACCGCAAAGTATGCCAAGTTATTCAGTCTTAAATAGCTTATCTGCTTAAACACAATGTACAATATTGCAATACAATAATTACTCGAGTTGCGGATGATGCATGCTCCCCATCAGTTACCTCTTTTGTCACTGTCACATTGCTTTGTTGCTGTTCATTTTGTGCGCGGGATTGTTTGATAAGAAATCGATCCATTTTTTAGTCCGTGTGTACAGTAAACACAAGTTGTTAACTAACATGAAACACAAACTAGCTTCTGGCAGACCGCCAAAAACTGGCTATTGCGCAGAACCGAGTCAAATAATATATATATTATTATTTGTAATAGAGAACATTCGTTTTTCTATGCTTCCCTGATTGTTTTTAATGTTATTTAAATGAAAAATAAATTTTTACCACATGACCATATCATCGTATTATTTACTGCCATGCGAGCCGCATATTAAAGCTTGGCGAGCCACAGGAGGCTCGCGAGCCGCGCAATGAGTAACACTGACTTAAGGCTTTTCCTGTTAGGGGTCATCACAGCAAATCATCTGTTTCCAACTTCCAACTCTATCCTCTCCTCTCGCACCAGTTACCTTCATGTCTTCATTTAACACATCCATATATCTCCTCTTTGTCCTTCCTCTTGACCTCTTACCTGGCAGCTCCATCTCCAACATCCTTTTACCAATATAACCATTTCCCTCCTCTGTACATGTCCAAACCATCTTAATCTCTCTGTCCTTGTCCGCAAAACAGCCACCCTGAGCTGTCCCTCTGATGTGTCTTTCCCTCGTTCTTAATCCTGTCCATCCTCGTCATTCCTGAGGAAAACCTCAACATCCTCATCTCTGCTACCTCCCTCTCTGCCGCATGTCTTTTCCTCACTGCTACAGTCACTAACCCATACAGCAGAGCTGCCCTCACTACTGTCTTCTCCAGCTTTCCTTTGATTCTTGCTGACACCATTCTGTCACACAACACTCATGACTCTTTTCTCCATCCACTCCAACCCACCTGTACTCGCCTCTTCACCTCTTTTTCCACACTCCCCGTCACACTGGACGGTTGACCCCAAATACTTAAAATCCTGCACCTTCTTGACCTCAGCCCACTTTAACCTCACTGTTCTACTTCCCTACCTCTTGTTCAGACACATGTATTGTCTTACTACGTCTGACTTTCATTCCTCTTCTTTCCAGAGCAGACCATTCTGCTCCAATCCTTAGGCATCTTCTCGCTCTCTAAAATCCCGTTAAACAATCTAGATAGAAACTCCCTTATCACTTCTGCTGTAGTTTCCCAGTCATTTGGAAGCTCTTCCTGACCACCCAAAGCCTGTCTCAGCCTCTGTCTGAATTCCTCACAACATTTTACTTTTTTCAACTCCCACCACTTATTTTTGCTTTCCTCACCTTTTTTTTTTCTTTTTTTTCTTCTGACCACCAGAGGCATTCTACACATCACCATCCAATGCTGTCTGATGACACTGTCCTACCTCCACCCTTGCAGTCACTAATCTCTCAGATTGCCTTGTCTACATAGAATGTAGTCTACCTGCGTACTCCTACCTCCACTCTTGTATGTAACCATGTTCCTCTCGCTTCTGGAAATACGTGTTAACTACAGCCATTTCCATCCACTTAGCAAAGTCCAACACCATCTGTCCTTCTAGGGTCTTTTCTTTAACACCAAACCTGACCATCACTTCCTCATCACCTCTGTTTCCCTCACTAACATGCTTGTTGAATTCATCTCCAATCATAACTCTCCCCCATTTGGGAATGCTCTCCATCACATCTAACTCAGTCCAGAATCTCTTCTTCTCTTCTTACTTACAGCCTACTTGTGGAGCATAACGACTGATGACATTCACCTCCTCTTGAATTTCTGACATTCTTTTCACCTCTAAAACATTCCTCACAAACTCATCCTTCAGTATTACTCCTACCCCATTTCTCTTCCTGTCCACATCATAATAAAACAGTTTGTATCCCCCTCCAATACTAAATGCTTTGCTCCCTTTCCACCTGCTCTCCTGCACACACAATATATCTACCTTCCTGTCATTGCACCAACGATAAAAGTCCCTATTCTCAGATCTATACTCCTGCCTTTCCTTTTCTCTCTCTGCCTACAAACCCTTCTCCATCCTCTCCTTCCTCGACCCACAGTAGTCCAATTTCCGCCAACACCCTGTATGCCAACAGTGCCAGTGGCACTCTTCTTTTTTTTTATTTATTTTTTAATCTTTGCATGTCTTTGTAGGAAGCTGGGGACAGAGTGCAGGGTGAACCACGATACAGCCCCACTAGAGTAGAGGTTCCAAGGTCCAAACAGTGGCAGCTTGGCAGTGCTGGGTGGCCGAATACAGTGTCTAGAATAAACATAGTACAGAACAAAGATCTTACTCTCTAACATTCCTAACTTTTAACTTTTACAACCTTCTAGCGACTGACTCTCAGAGCTATCAGTGCATTGTTTTTATTGACAGCGTTACATTAATGTGGAAATGTGCTGTCTGTATGTTTCCAGGTACAATGCCGCTGACCGTGCAGGAGCAAGCCCTGGTTGAGGATCTGCTGTATGTACTGATTGGAGTAGATGGGAGAGACATCACAGCACAACCTGTGCTTGGCAGACAGAGTCGCTCTTTTATAATAGACCCTTCTCTAGACATGTCCATTAAGGAGCTTGTGAACCGAATATTACCAGTGGCGTCCTGTTACTCCACCGTCACACGGTTAGTAAAAATATCAGTCTGACTCATGAATTTGGTTATTATTTCTTGATCTGCATTGAGTCTCATTGGATGCTTTGGATGGCAGCTTCACAGAGGAGAAGTGTTCCTTTGAGTATGGTCAGGTGAACCACGCGCTCACTGCAGCCATGAGGACACTGATGAAAGAGTATCTCATCCTGGTGACCCAGCTAGAGCATCTTCACAGGCAGGGCATGCTGTCGCTACAGAAACTCTGGTTCTACATCCAGCCCACCATGCGCACCATCGAGGTTCTCGCCTCCATCGGTAATAATGTGGTGCATCGAGTTATTCTAGTTTTGTAATGAAGGGTTTTCTAAAATCTGAACCCCATTCGAATAAACTTGGCTAAAATGTTATTTATAATTCTGAGACCTTAATTCTGAGCATAATATCACAAATATAGCACTCTTTAGTTCCTCCATTTCAAGATGAAATGTCAAAATTTATCATTCATCATGATTTATCAAGTTTATCATTCATGTTATTTTTAAGCTACCATTTGGTGACAATTATTGGATTGTCTTCTCTGAAAACATCATTATTGCAGTTGTCCTTAAAGTGCAGGTTTATTTTTTCATGCTGTCTTCTAAATGGGGTGGCCTTTCTAAGGGGTGTCCCAGTCTCCATAAACTAGCACCCTGTTGGTTGAACCTTCCTCAGAGGATCTTTGTGGACGTCCACTGATCGGTTGGTCAACACCACTTTCAGTCTTCTTTGATTTGTTAATAAAGACATCCACAAAGATCCACTGACAGTTGCCCAATCCAGCTATTTATGAAAAAAGTTAGTAGACATTTTACTAATAAATGTTAATTTCTCCTATTTATGGTGACACCCTGTAGTATTAGTAGTAGTACATGTACATGTCCATCACGTTCAGTATTCATGATGAATGCCTGATGATTAACTCTGAAGCATGATCGCCACACCATAAAACTTGCTTGCATTAGACTGTTGGTTTATAATATTTGTATGTTGATGTGTGTGATATGTCCAGAGTGCCAGCTAAAAGCTACTTTTTTCCCCAGCCACTTCAGTGGATAAAGGAGACTGCATGGGCGGCTCAACGTTAAGTCTGCTTCATGACCGCACCTTTAACTTCACTGGGGACAGCCAGGCTCAAGAGCTGTGTCTCTATCTGACCAAAGCAGCCAGTGTCCCTTATTTCGAGATGCTGGAGAAGTGGATCTACCGGGGAATCATCAAAGATCCATACGGGTACAAAAATTAAAAAAGGCACTCAACTTGGATCACTGTTTTGGATCCAGCATTGCTATCCTCACTTTCTAACTTTTTCAGCTCATCATACACAGTCAAAGTAGTATTTGATTGAATACTAAACTAAATATATTGTTTCTAAAGTGAGTTCATGGTTGAGGAACACGAGCTTCAGAAAGAGAAGATCCAAGAGGACTATAATGACAAATATTGGGATCAGAGATACACCATCGTGCAGCACAAAATCCCATCTTTCCTTCAAAAAATGGCAGATAAAATACTAAGTACAGGTGAGATAGACATCACTGTATGTTAAATGACACAAGATATAGCGTTCTTCGGTATATATGGTCTTCTTGTCACGTCTCTTGTCTCAGGGAAGTACCTGAACGTTGTGAGGGAGTGTGGGCGAGACGTGACCTGTCCGGATGCGAAGGAGGTTCTCTACACTTTAAAAGAGAGGGCGTATGTGGAACAAATTGAAAAAGCCTACAACTATGCCAGTAAGGTCCTCCTGAACTTTCTTATGGAGGAGAAAGAGCTGGTGTCACGACTAAGGTAAACATTCTGCGTTTTGGTGAGCTTCATGTATTTAGTTATGTTTTAGTTTAGTCCAAAAAGCACATCAAAACAAAAATGGTTATACTGTGAACATGCTCCAGTTTAAATGTATTATTTTATTATGTTATTATAACATTTGAACATGTAGCCATAACTTGTTATGACGCTGTACTAAATGTACTAAATCAACAGTCGTCTGTGTGTTCAGGTCCATTAAGCACTACTTTCTGATGGACAAGGGAGACTTCTTTGTGCACTTCATGGACCTCACTGAAGAGGAACTGAAGAAACCTGTTGATGACATTATCCCTTCTCGCTTAGAGGCACTGCTGGAGCTGGCTCTGAGAACGAGCACAGCCAACACAGATCCCTTCAAAGATGATCTAAAGGTCTATTATTTAAGAATATTTATCACTGCTTAAAGCTCTACCTAAACCCAATTTAAGTAATTTAATATTCTTCGCAAACAGCATCAACTATTAGGCATCAACATGACTGCAGGGCATTTATATACCATGGAAACAGTGTGCGAAATTCACAAACTGTCAGGTTAATGGGCCATTTTCCTACCTGTATGGAGTTATAATAGATTAAAATGTTCATGCGGTTCCTGTTGTTTTCCAGATAGACCTGATGCCCCATGATGTCATTACTCAACTACTGCGTGTCTTGGCCATAGAGACCAAGCAGGAAAAAGCCATCATCAACGCTGACCCCACTGAGGTGGCTCTCAGTGGCCTTGAGGCGTTCTCCTTCGATTACATCGTCAAATGGCCACTGTCACTTATAATCAACAGGTAAACATCCCCACGTATGACATGTGATGTGCAGTCTTGTGGTATTTGCTATGATCTGGAACAGCGAGGAATCAACACTGTTTTTTTGTGTTTGTTCTTGCAGGAAAGCACTGACAAGATATCAGATGCTCTTCAGACATATGTTTTATTGCAAGCATGTTGAGAGGCTGCTCTGCAATGTTTGGATCAGCAACAAGTCAACCAAGCAATACTCCTTACACTCTGCTAAATGGTGAGATTAAACTGCTGGCATTTTGCTTTCTGTTACATGCATCAAGACTGGCAACTGATGTTGTTTTGTACAAAAGTGTAAATGTTTTTTTTTTGTTTTTGTTTTTTTGATGTCAAATAGCAGTTTATAGACAAGGCACTGCTGATTATTTCCCCACAGTGCTTATTAATTTGGTAATAGAGTTTTTAAAATGTTGATTAGTGTTTATAGTATAAAGCAAGTTAAACTTTGTCATCTCAAAAAGAGTCTTTTTCTCTCCTCTAACTCTAGGTTTGCTGGTGCATTTGCTCTCAGGCAGCGCATGCTAAACTTCGTACAGAACATTCAGTACTACATGATGTTTGAGGTCATGGAGCCCACATGGCACATCATGGAGAACAACCTGAAATCGGTGACATTTTTTTTTTTAAAAAAAAAGACTGTGGTCTTTACTGACTTTATTTATTCTCCAACATTGTTCTGGAACATAAAGCTAAAGACAAAAGTCATTCATCTGCCTGCCTTTTTTTTTGCAGGCGTCCAATATTGACGACGTTCTCTGCCATCACACCAGTTTCTTGGATAACTGTCTGAAAGATTGCATGCTGACCAACCCTGAGCTGCTGAGGATCTTTTCCAAGCTCATGTCTGTGTGTGTCATGTACACCAACTGCATGCAGGTATGTAGCCCAGATCGTCGCTGTCGGGCGGAAACCTCGTATGTCCAAATTTGGTCAATTTCATATTTTTTCACATATCGATGCTATTGGTCAGTCCCCTAAAGTCTAAAGTCTTGAAAATAGCTTGAGCGCAAATCTCATAACTCCATTGGACACTTCAACTGTCCACCTCTTCCTCACTCCGCGGGAGAGCTTCGCGGCATATTTCTCCTTAATAAGAGTCGCAACAAATCAACACATCTTCTGAGGTAAATGTCTTCAAAACACTGGGCTCAAAGAAAAAAAATCTTGACCCCCGCTAGTTCTGGTGCTTGTCTGAGGACAGGAATGTAGCGCAAGACAATCCACTGCAACGCAGACTAAACCCTGTGCACTGCAGATAAGGTAAGGCGTTTTTTTTAATTTCCTGAAAAATAACGGTTTTGGAGATACGAGGATTCCGCCCGACAGCGACGATATACACACATGTACATACAATATATGTATATGTATGTGTGTGTGTGTGTGTATATATATATATATATATATATATATATATATATATATATATATATATATATATATATATATATGATAATAATTTGCTAATTAAAAACCATAAATTGGTGTTTATTCGGATGTTTGTTGGTTATTAGTTTTTCTTTACATTAGTTTGAACTTTGATTTATTAAGATATTTATTTTTTGGCTAATTTGATTCTTAAAATAAAAAACTACTGTATATTGATGCTCTAGTTGAATGACTGATGTGTTAAATAATGTCATTTAAAAGAACTTTTATTGTAAATGACCATTTAAGTGTTTTTGGAAACAAGGACCACAAAGAAGAAATAGAGATATAGAATATAAAATCCAGCTTATGAATAGCAATCACACTCTTCAGTCACACAATATTTCCTCAGATAGCTTTAAACTCTGTCGTTGTAACAAAGCGTTTAAGCCGTAATGTAACTAAGCTGAAGGTTATTTCATGTCCAGTGCACAAAATAAGCAAATTAATTTCTTTTGGATTCTAAACACATCCTAGATTGAGCTAAGAAGGAGCAACAATAAATTGCATAAGATCTAAAGACCTAATTCCTTTAAAAAAATCACATGCACGAGAGCATGAATTATTGAAAAGACACGCCTGAGCCCAGCAGCGATCCATGATGCACTGCATTTAAATTATTAAGCAGATTTTTCTTTTTTATTTATTTATTTTTTGCTTTCTCAGTAAATGGCTTTCTGTGTTTTGTGTAAGAAAAAACACAGAAAGCCCCCTTTATATAACAGTCACGTTTAAATCGATCTCAAGGTAACATATTTTGGTACTTGATAAGAGAAACGGCCAGGTGCAGGTCATGTCATTTGTGATGTTTGACCCCAGGCAATCGTTCTGTTCTAGCGATTCACCCAGAGCATGAGGATGGACAATGAGCTAAACCGATTAAGTCTGGAACATGGCACCATGGAGGGTCCTCCAACACTGAGTGAGCGCACTGAGGAGGCTGAGAAGAAAAGACTGGCCTCCAAGGTAACAGAGATTTAATACCGAGTGCAGCCTTGTCTACAGAGATTATATCACTCGATTAAATGTAATATTGTTAATTGCAGGGTTAACATGGGTAACAAAGTACTGTTTAAAACTAAATTGGGTTTTTCTTTTCACACTTAAATTAGTGATTGTCTTTGTGATTGGAAACTCTGGGTAAACAGAATCCTGGGTTATCTTACTTGGTGTTTCACTCAGCTCATACTTTTAGAATCTGGCAATGCACGCTGTACATTCCTAAGCCCTGGCTTGATATCTGCCTATTTGCTCTGTCAGTAAACATGGTGGGATACATTTTTACGTATTTACTGTAGTGTACACGTCAGTTGATATTCCATTATTATTATTTCAGTCATTTCATTAAACAGCTGGTTATTTCTGACAGCACCATCCAGTTTGTGTCATATTTTAACAGACTTTTCTGACCGTAAATTATCAGCAACAGCAAAAAATACTGTCTCCTTCACTCCAAATGATGTGCATTTTCTGTCAGCATTTAAACCCCAAACAAAAACCCCACTCCACCCCCTTCCAGCTACTCTTTGCACAAAACATAGGGGTTTCTGTGACTATAAAAAGCACTTGATATGAGGCACACAGTGTTACATTTTTGATTACATGTCTGCTGCTTCTAACCGTAACTGCATCTTTTCACACCTTGCATGGTTCACAAAGCTGCTCCAGAGCAGGGCTTCATAACCCCAGCTACAAATCACTGCTAATCCCCCATCTTTCTGTTCTTTTGCAGTTTTTATCTGAGCATGTCGATTCCCTGCAGTCAGACTCAGGCTTTGAAGGCACCATCAGTAAGTTTGACAGTAACTTCAGCACGATGTTGTTGGACCTGTTGGACAAGCTGAGCATTTACAGCACCAATGACTGTGAACACAGCATGATCAACATCATCTATAGGTGAGTGATGAGTGAGACGCAGGGATAAAAGTCTAGTTACGGCAGCCTGGGAGGACCCAGGATTTTATTGTATTATTTTTAAACTTGTTGAGATGCAGTTGTAGGTTTATGTGAAGGTTTGTCCCAGATTGACAAACACATACAGTTCTAACAAACATAATTTATATAACCCTTTTGCAATAGGTCAGTGTTTTGTTTTTGTTTTTTTCTTTCATGCAGGCTTGACTTTAATGGGTTCTATACCGAGCGTCTGGAGCGAATGGCGATCGAGAGGGGTCAGAAGGCTGCCACGTAGCATTCATCTACCCAAGGACCTTTATAAAGTCCACATCATACAGCAATAAGGGGCTTAATGGCATGTTCTGCCTCTTTTGTTTAAAACAAATACGTTGTACCCGTCACATCGATTTAAAAGTATTCAAAAGATTTCCGCTGTACATTTAAATAACAGCTCGGCCATGGCTGACTAGTGGTGTGTCTTTTATCCTTCAACAGGGCATGTAGCAGTGTTGTGCTATAATATAAGCAATTCTTTTTCTCTTTTAACCCTCAGCCCAACAAACACCAGTGTTATTGTTGTATCATTAAGTTCAACTTAAGGATTGTCCAATGGCAAGATTTGCTGATTCCACAGAAAATTATTGCTAGAACTGTTACTTTGACCCTTGTTTTTTTGTAAGTCTCAGTAAAACACAGTAATTCATTACCTGATGCTCAAACCTAGGGTTAAAATAAGACAGAATTAAATAAATACAGAAGTAAGATACAATTAGAGATCAATACATTGAACAACGTGGAATATAAACCCTGTCAGAGGAAGTGTGCAAATGTTGTGTTATACTGTATATGACTGAGAGTTTGTGGACACCTGACCATCAAAAACATTTTTTTTATCGTTTCTTTCTAAATTTGTTCCCCATATTTGTTCTAATGTCCTCCAAAGCAAAGGCTTTCCACTAGAATTTGAAGACTGGTTTTGTATATAGCTGGTGGGTCATGGAAAAAAGCCTAAGGTTCAGTCAGTGTTTCAGTTCATCCTAAAGGTGTTCAGTGGGGTTGATGTCACTCAATCACTTGAGTTCTGGTACTCCATCCTTTGCAAACTCTGTCTCCATAGAGCTCGCTTTGTACCTTGCGTCATCGTCATGCTGGAACAGATTTGGGCTTCTTCGTTCCAAGGAAAGGAAATTGTAAATCTACAGCATACAGATCCTCATATGAGATCCTGTTCGACTGTGTACTTCCAAATTTTTAGCAGAAGAACCATATATATGGGTGTGATGATCAGGTGTTTACAATCTTTTTGTCTTGTAGCGTTTAAATGCAACAGACATTCATGAAGTCCTATAAAGTATGGAGAATGTAAATGAGGCAAAAATTTGTTTTGTGTGAATAATAAACCCAACCTTGGGAAAATCTTCATGAATTTATGCCCTGCCTGTTGTTAAATATTAATAGGATTCATGTTCAACCAGGAAATGTTCAAAGCTAACTAATCCTTACGTTATTTACAGCTCTGGGTGACGAGCAATATCCTCAATCACGTAACCTATATCATGTATATTTCCCTTATTCTGATTGACAAAAATGTATTGTATTATACATGTTAGTTATTTTTAAAAACAACCTTTATCTGTAAAGGATGGTGTTGAATAAAGTTGTTTGATTAGTGTTTGTGAGAGATAATGTTCATAATCTTTACCACTAGGGGGCTACAGAGAGCCGTTCAATGCTAATATGATGCTCATGAACGTTTTGTTTAAAGTTTAAAACGTTTTTATTAAACAAGTTCAGCTCAAAGAATTAACACAGCTATTTCCTTTAAGCCCTTAGCATTCCCTCCTCAGGTTCCTGATTAGAGCAGGTAGGTATGGTGTTGAATTTGAGTACATCCACACCCTCCTCCCTGTGTCCAGCCCTACAGCTCGTTTGCTTTAACTTCAGTGAGGAAACCAAGCTGAAGACATGAAGATAAAACTCTCAGGCATTATCGCATAAAAAGAAAACACCTTAAAAAAGTTTTTGGATAGTTTTTGACGTCATGTTGCGTGTTGTTGTGGAGTCTGCTTCGGGTCTTCCTAAAAAGAAGCTCGGCAGCCCAGACCCCATCGTGTCTGTGGTGTTTAAAGGTAAATACTGACACACAACACAGTGAAAACTTTTCCCTGGACAAAGTCTGTGTCATGTGATTGTTGTTATTGTTTATTTATTTTTAACAGACTGTTTATACAGTTTTTCTCTGGTGTTGAATATAAAAGTGCAGACATTTAAGGCAGCAGTGTTGAGTTAACTGTCAGTGTTTAGAATCTTTACATAGGTACATTTACTTTACTGTATTTAACCAACTAAAGTGTTACATCTACAGGGTTAAGACTTTATCTGCTCAAAGAACATTGACATGTTTAAATGATCATATTAGAGTTAAATGAACACTTAATGTTCATTTAGTGTTTAATGTAAAGTGAGACTACATTAACTTTTCGTATTGAATTAAGTCTTTAACTGCTTGATAAAGACTTACAAGATTAAATGAACTTTTAGTGCTGAATTAAGTCTTTAAGTGTTTAATAAAACTGTCTTCATTAAACAGTTTTAAAGACTTAATTCAATATTAAAATTAATTTAATCTTGTAAGGCTTAATAAAGACTTTATGAACTATGATCATTTAAACATGTCAATGTTGTTTCAGCAGATAGTCTTAACCCTGTAGATGTAACACTTTAGTTGGTTAAATACAGTAAAGTAAATGTAACTTTGTAAAGATTATAAACACTGACAGTTAACTGAATACTGCTGCCTTAAATGTCTGCAATTTTATACTCAACACCCGAGGAAAAAAAAATAGTATTTAATTGTCTTTAACTGCTTAACAAAGATTTACAAGTTTAAATTAACTTTTAGTATTTAATTAAGTCTTTAACTGATTAATAAAGACTTACGATTTTAAATGAACTTTTAGTATTGAATTAAGTCTTAAAGTGTTTAAACACTTTTGAGTTAAGTGTCGAATTGTACACTTAACACTTAATTGTACACTTAAGATCAAGAGTTGAATTAGCCTTTAGTATTGAAGTTTGTATCCTCTTTAATGCTGCCTTCAGAGTTCAACTGAAATGAGGAGTCTTTAACTGCTTAGAGACTTGAGAAAAGTTTGGTTAACTTTTATTGCTGAATTAAAGGCTTAAAATCACCGGCAGGGTTAAATTTACTTTTAGTACTGAACAACCTACAGTTACCTCCTTATCTGCTTAAAGAATTCAATCTCATTCATCTAAGCGCTTGTATACTTGACTAAATGAAATTTTAGTATTGAATTAACTCTTTAACTTCTTTAAGAACACCTATAGGATTAAACATACTCTTAGTTACAAATATGTTCTTGATGTGTTTAATGTATACTTGCAGGCCTATTAGTTCTTAGACTTTAATTCATCCTTTAAGTGTTTAATGAATACCTAAAGTGTTAAATGAGCACTTATTGTTGAACCAGGTGTTTAAAGAACATCTACAGCAATAAATGAACACTTGATGTGATTCATAGACACCCACAGGATAAGGTCATGAGTTCTTAATATCTACAGTGTTAAATGAACTCTTACTGATTCTGTTGAAATAATTTGTGTTGTTTAATGCAAACCTACAGGACAAAATTGACTCTTAGGTCTTAAATCATTTTTAAAATGTTTCATAAACACAGAGCTAAATTTAATTAAAACTCATAGTACTGAATCGTCCTGCTTGTTTAACACCTGAAGTGTTCGGTTAATTCTTACAGTGCTGATTAACATCTGTGTTGATATAGCTTATTGTGTTCAGCAGTACATGATGATGTGAAAACACTGCAGTTGTTGTGTCAGCACTAGGGTTTAGTTGTGTTATGTTGCTGGGTCACAACATGCTATTCTCATACACACCTCACAGATTTAGCACAGCTTTAGACAGAACTAGTGACAGATTCAGATCTTACACACAGCTACAATTGCTTTGAAAGTCTTGTGAGTCAGTGTTGCTTATTTTGGAAATAGAGGAGCAGTAGTATGTGTCATTGTTATAGGAGGTAGTGTTTCTAGTATCTTAGTGTCTGGCTTAGTGGTTAGCACGTTCGCCTCACACCTCCAGGGTCAGGGTTCGATTCCCGCCTCCACCTTGTGTGTGTGGAGTTTGCATGTTCTCCCCGTGCCTCGGGGGTTTCCTCCGGGTACTCCGGTTTCCTTCCTTGGTCCAAAGACATGCATGGTAGGTTGATTGGCATCTCTGGAAAATTGTCCCTAGTGTGTGATTGCGTGAGTGAATGAGAGTGTGTGTGTGCCCTGCGATGGGTTGGCACTCCATCCAGGGTGTATCCTGCCTTGATGCCCAATGATGCCTGAGACAGGCACAGGCTCCCCGTGACCCGAGGTAGTTCGGATAAGCGGTAGAAGATGAATGAATGAATGATCAAAACAGTGTAGAAATATTGATCCTAAGTACGAATGAATTTTCTGAAGTGCGTTTGTGCATGTTGCCCTGTGATGGACCAGCGTCCCATCCAGGGTTTATTATTCCCACCTCACAGCTAGTTTTTCCAAGGATCCGGCTCTACTGCCATCCTGACCAGGATAAAGAGCTTCTTAAAAGATTAAGAGATAAATTAATATAAAGAACAAACTCATAAATGCCTCTAGACATCATTTTGAGTCTGTCCACCAATGTTTCTTCTTTAATCTGTCTCATCACAGATTAAAGAAGTCAGATTATTTGGTTTTGTCCAATATTGTTTGTTACTTATCACTTTTATGTAAGTCTTAGAGTCCTGTCCATGTCACGCTGTGGTCATCTTAAATCCATCTGTCCACCAATATTTCTTCTTTAATCCGTCTGTCCACCAATGTTTTGTCTTTAATCTGTCTGTCTTGGTATCTTGCATTAAATGTCTTGTCACACTCCACAGTGGTGCTTTGTGGCTCATAAGACAGTGTACGCTTTAAGAAGTTGTAGATTTTCATCAGTAATTCTCTTTATTCCTAGCTTACTAGTGGCAATATATTCATAGTTCAAGAAAAATTAGAACAAACATACAAAACAGACAAATATTTTACGCAAAGAAAAATCTTCAAAGTAAATATTAAGATCAAACTCAGTTCTGCTCTCTGATTTTCCATTAAGTATATACTGATTGAAAAAGTCCCATAAGTCGATTTCCATCCTGCCCACAACATGGAATGTCAGTGTAGTAGTAAAAAGGGTTAAAAAGTGTGAGGAGTGTGCTGGGAATACAATGATTCAGAACTTTCTGGTCATATAATTATTACTTATATTATAAGAATAATGACATGGTACTGTTTTGGAACATTTTCTCCATCAAAGCTTCTTGTGGACCTTAAAAGCTCAACTATGAATAGTGGTTTTTAATTTTCTGTCCATGAGTCAGATCTTTAAACCAAACTTTATCTTTCTTACACATTTCCCACTTGGTTTACTTAATAAATATTTAAATATAAAAGACCTGCATATGCACTGCTTACACATAATTAGGTATTTACACTTAACTCAGCTTCATTGTTCTTTTATTTTCAGGTGAAACAAAGAAAACTCGGTCCATAAGCAGTGAAATTAATCCTGTCTGGAAAGAGGTAGGGCTTCACTGTTGTATACTTCAAAAATAATCAGGCTCTCGTCTCCAAACGTATAATACGTTATTAAATATTTTTATGAAATATAAAGATTTAAATAAAACCTTTTTTTGGTTTCTCATTGAGAATTACAGACAGATTGTGTATTAACCCAAAAAACAAAACAGTTATTTGTCTGTAGATGAAGAAACACAATACAAACTGAACTGAAGATTTGTTCTTTTGTTTTATTCTTTCAGACACTCGAATTTGACTTAAAGGGTTCTCCTCTTGAATCCTCCTCCTTCATTGATGTGATTGTAAAAGATTTTGAGACCATTGGAAAAGACAAGTAAGAACAACTTCTTCATGTTTAGTTGTTTTTTTTGGTTTTTTTCTCCACTGCGAATCTATTTGCTAATGTAGAAGCATATCCTTTTTAAAGACCTTATAATTTAGTGGCCATTTTATACACCCGTCCGGGGACTTTTAGATTTTTAATTCACATTATTATAGAGGTGTGATGGTCAACTGATTCGCAGCGATGCATCTATTTATAAGAGAAAAATTGATTTAGTTGAAACAACACTCATAAACTTATCAACTCTTACCAATAAAAAGCACAGTCACCTGGTGTGTAAAAAATAATTCATATATTTATACTTATACTGATGTGTACATAGGCTATGTACAGTTAATCTATACCTAATGTACAGTTCATTTATACCTATAACTATACACCGGTTGATTGTTTATACAAGATTATACTTCTATACTTGCTTAAAAATTCTTAGGCTTCTTGTACATGTTAAAAAAAAACAGTACTTTTGTACAATTTGTGCTGTTCAAACATCGTCCAAGACTCAAATCGTATTATACTTTAACAGAGTCATTAATATTGTAAAATTATTCCCAATACTGCCTTCAAAATCAAAATAATATCATATACTAAGTGCCTGAGGTTTAAACCCCAACACCGTTATACTGTTAATAATGTCCTTGTATCTCCTGAGTGACCTTTGCTCCAGTGATATGTCACAAATTGGACAAATAGATAACATCTTGTGTGTTTGGTCCGAATGTCAACAGTTTAAGTGGCGGTCCTTGGTTTTTTCACAAAAACAAACTAGGTTTAATTTTTTCCGCTGTCGTCTTTTGCATACATTAAATGGCTAAAATCCATGAACATATAACTAACCTTTAACTTATCGCCGAAAATCTGTACTTACACTAAGCTTTACACCTTTACTGAAGTAAAAGTCGTATATCCTGTAGTACTACTTGTATTGTCCTCTACTTGATGTATCACATTGCTTGTATTTCCTTATGTGCAAGTCGCTTTGCTTAAAAGCATCTGCTAAATGAATAAATGTAAATGTAACATTTAAAACAATTATAAAGCTGTTTGCTATAATTACATTGAAATATCTTTAACTAGTAAAGTTGCTATGTTCAGTAAGTTTTGCTACAATGCATTTATTTTTTTCCTGGATTAGTTAAATTCGTATAAAAAATTGCATTCTTCGTAGATTACTGTCTTGCATTAACTGTAATATGTGATTCATTACAAGATAATACTGTCAAGATTATTACAGTGAATATTACAAGAGTAGCTCTCATGATAGGAGGAAGACAGATACAGGTGAAGTCTTTTATTGTGCATAATGAAAAAGGACAAGAAAACTGTGCGAAGAAACAAAACAGTGTAAACACACAGGCTACGAACAAGAATATGGCACACGGCAACACGCAAACTTTGTATAAACAGAAGCTTGACAATAAGATGCTGAAATGCAGGAAATTATATCGGGAGCACAGATAAGAGGTATTGGGACATGTGATGTATGGATTATCATAAACTATACTGTGTGTGTGTATAATATGCTTAGACCAGCAGAATATTAGAACATCAAGGGATTATCTAGTTGTCTCAGATATGTCTCAAGACCATACTGTTAGTTGTCACACCCACAGAACCAGGTTGCGACTTGTTGTGTAATGCTGTTGGACCGGGAGGGGAGAGGAAAAACATTTGCTAATACTGGATTAGACAACCATTTTTTTACTAAAAGAATTCAGAGGATTTAGGACTATGAGGATTCAAGAATATGAGGATTCAGAAATATAGAGATTAAGATATACTTTATAAGGCTTCAGGAATATAAAGATTCAAGAATATGAGGCTTCAGGAATATAAGGATTCTAAAATATGAGGATTTAGGAATTTGATGATTCAGAAATATGAGACTTCAGGAATATAGAGTTTGAGATAAATGAAGCTTCAGGAATAGGAGGATTCAGGAATATGATAATTCAGGAATATGATGAGTCAGAAATATGATAATTTAGGAATTTGTGGATTAATGCATATGATCATTCTGCAATATAAGGATTTAGGAATATGATTATTCAGGAATATGAAGATTCAGGAATAGAATGATTCAGGTATATGCTAATTCAGAAATATGATGAATAAGTAATATAAGGATTCAGTAATGTGATGATTCAGGAATATGATGGTACAGGAATATAAGGATTCAGGAAAATGATCATTCAGAAATATGAGGATTGAGGAATATGGGAATTTGAGAATATGATTAAATGCATTCACATTTGTGATCAATTTTGTGATCATGTTGTTTTGCACATGCAAAACAAAAATCATTTTCAGAATTATAATTGTCATAAATTTTCTCGTTCCCTGACGGCACCATGGGAAGGGTAATAAACTTAGAGCTCTTCATTTTCAATTTACATTGAAATAAAATAATCAGTGGTTAAAATATGAGAAAAAAAACTAATTTCTGTTTGTTTGTTGTTGTTTTTTTGGAGTAAATCTCCATTTTCCATATGTTTTTATATGTTTTAGTAAGTAATTTTTACTTGTACCTCCAGGAATGGGAATTTTGAGTCCTGTCTCCACCCAGAGTACACACAATTTACAAAAAATTAGTTCTCCCTGTGCTTCAGGGGTTTCCTCTGGGTACTCCGGTTTCCTTCCCCAGTCCAACAATATGCCTTGTAGGTTGTTTGGCATCTAATTTGTCTGTACTGTAACAGTTCAAACTCTTTGTCCCCTGGGATAAGTACTCTGTGACATATAATCGACACAACAAATGGGCGGAGTCTTGATTTATCGAGATAAATATATAAGAGCTTCATTTAATTCATTATTCATTCCTTACTGACATTTTTAACTGGCTTAAAACTGCAGCTATGTTGCATTCAAAGCATATATACTTATAAGAGCTGTATGTCATGAGCTCTTGTTTCTTTGTACAGTGTGTGTTAAAGATCTGGGACATTTTTTTGTTTGTTTTGTGCTTTGTTGAGATAAGATTAGTCACATACGGTGCAGTGTGTAGTCTCAGGGTGGAACAGAGTAATATAAAGCATACATAGTGAGAGAGGAAGAGAAGAGAGTCTGCACTGTGCTGATTGTCCAACCAAATGAGAGAGAGAGAGAGAGAGAGAGAGAGAGAGAGAGAGGGAGAGAGAGAGAGAGAGAGAGAGAGAGAGAGAGGAATTAATGCCACTACCTTATACTGATAAACTAGTATGGTGACTAGGTTTCTTGTGCAGTTTTTTTGTGCAATAGTTCTTTTAATTCTGTTAGGAGTAGCTAATCTTTTGGAGAACACTGTGCCTGTTTGTAACCCACTATGAAGATCTTCCTACATTCTACATAATGCACTTCATTATAGTCAGCTGAGCAGTTAGCTGCAAACAGAAAGAGCTGTTAGAGTCATTAGCTAGTAACAGCTCCTCCTACATGTCCAAACATTTCAAACGTTCCTGCAGCTCTAACTGTTTCCATGCTGTACTGAACCACACTCAGCTGAAGGAATGAAACACAATAGGTCATGATGTTGGTGGAAATTAATCAGTAACTGGCTGGTGTAAAACCATGGAACCAAAAAATGACTGAAAGCTTACTTACTGTTATAAAGTTCTGACACTGGAGACTCCTTACATTCTTTCATACATTTTCTGCATCACTTGCAACCTGGAATCAGAGGAGGCTTGAGATTCGAGACTGGGGGACACCATGGACAGGTTGCCAGCTCATCACTGGCAAAAAAAAATCACTCTTACCCTCACACACACAATTTAGAGTTGCCAAACAGCCTACATTATATGTCTTTAGAGTAAACTGGAGTACCCGAGCGGACGGAAGTGAAAATCAAGCGCGTAGCCCTATAAGTGCGAGCCAATCCTCCCAACCCCCTGTGACTAGTTTCATGTTAAAGAAATATCTTCTTATAAAAAGCGTTCCCATATTAATTGTATCAATGCTTTTACATTTTACTTTGTTTAATAACAAAACTTTTTTGAATTGTAGCTATAATGATGATAAAATACAGCAAATGTATGAATTTAAAGCTGTTGTTTGCTGTATAGATGGCACTGTTGGGGTCGGTGCTGCTGTTAACGTCAATGAAACAACACTTTCTGAAAAAAAATCAGAATCTATATTGTAATGTGAATGTTACATTACTATGTTAGAATAATCGTGGTGAACAGGTTGGCAGCAAGCGAGCGAGCGAGCAGGAATTGCCTCAGGATCAGTGAGTGAATCATGAGCATGCGACCAGGAAATTGATTGATATGGAGTGTTTGTGTTTGAGGGTGCAGTCAAGACTTTGCATACACTGACAGAAAACTGCTAGCTGAGGGTTAGAACAGTTAGGACTATACCAAACTATATGCTTGATTGAGCATCATTGGTGTATACCACGGTTTGTCTCCACTTGTCCTTTTAATGTGACGCGTCTCCAGAAATCAGTACATAGGTGTTCTGATGGATTGTTTTTATCCTGCATCGAAATGTTGGGCAGTGGTGGCATAAGTGCTTAAGGATCTGGATTGTTGCGCAGACAATTACAGTTTAAGACCCAGCACTGCCAAGCTGCCACTGTTGGGCCCTTGAGCAAGGCCCTTAACCCTTCCTGCTGACGGTGGCTCTGTATCACGGCTCACACTGTGCGCTGACCCCAACCTCCAAAGTTGTGATATACATGGAAAGAATTTCACTGTGCTGTAATGTAGATATGACAAGCAAATTCTGTAAATGTTTTAATGTTGGAGTAATATCTTCCATGAAGACTCCACCCCAACAACCATTTGGACACTGAATATTTTATTCCCTGGCTTTTACAATCACTAGATTTCACTATGGGAGATTTTAAAGTGATGCCTTACCTCAAAACACCATCTGAAGGGATTTCTTTGGAAAAAAAACAGTATTCATTACTGCTGTACAGTTTCTGAGACGTGTAAAATCTCTGCTACGGCCATTAAGGCTGTTCTGGTGGCTGCTGGTGACCCAACATCTTGCATGAGTTTCCCTTTAAATTGTCACGTGTATATTTTTTATTATAATAACATTTGTATTCCAAGCATGAATTTCAATTATTTTAAAAAATCATACAAATGTTTTTTAAGTTATAAGTTTCTCATGCCAACGGTGGTTTAGAAATATCAGCAAAACCAAGACTCACAATTAAATGTAATGTGTGCTTAAGGCAGGCTATGATGTTAATATCCCCATCACATATGTTTAGAATAATTCAGTGTTTGTAGATGAAACACTCCCAATATGCACATAATAGTCCACTGCAAACATTTTCTCGCTACGGCAAAAACTGGTCGAGCTTTGAAATGCTTGTGATGATGGGTTAGCAAAAGCTTGTATGTCCTCAGTGAGTTAGATGAATGTTTGCTTTGGGAGGAGGTTTCCTTTTTGCTGGTCACAAAGCACACAAAGGTTGTTTTTTTTTAATTATTTTTAAGTAAGCCAGACTTGAGTTTAACTTAGTCTTGTGAAAGTCATTCTTTACTGCAGTTCCTGATTTTTATGGCATGCAGGGAGTGAAAAAATCTCAGTTTTTCTTGGCCTCTGTGTCCAGAGCTTTCAGCAGAACGCTAGGCATTTCCCCTCCACATCATTTTCACAGTGTCTTGGCGAGGATGTGGCCGTCATATCCGGCAGTGCTGCCCCAAATTACAAGCGTCAAGTCAAATGGAAACCTTAAAAGTGCGACAGATTTGAGAAACAATAAATGTTCCTCTAATAAAAATTAATTAATTAGTTGCAGAAGTGGGGGGGCACGGTGGCTTAGTGGTTAGCACGTTCGCCTCACACCTCCAGGGCTGGGGGTTCGATTCCCGCCTCCGCCTTGTGTGTGTGGAGTTTGCATGTTCTCCCCGTGCCTCGGGGTTTCCTCCGGGTACTCCGGTTTCCTCCCCCGGTCCAAAGACATGCATGGTAGGTTGATTAGCATCTCTGGAAAAATTGTCCGTAGTGTGTGAGTGTGTGAGTGAATGAGAGTGTGTGTGCCCTGCGATGGGTTGGCACTCCGTCCAGGGTGTATCCTGCCTTGATGCCCGATGACGCCTGAGATAGGCACAGGCTCCCCATGACCCGAGGTAGTTCAGATAAGCGGTAGAAAATGAATGAATGAATGAATAGTTGCAGAAGTAAAAACCCATCATTCTCAGTAGCCACTTCTAAACCTGATACACGTTTGTGGCTTGTACTTTCAGCCAACAATGCAAATAAATGAAATAAAGGTTTTCATTTGTCTCACCATGTTATTAAAGGTTTAATATATTATATTTAATGGCTTGATATATTGTTAGTTGACACAAGAATTGAAAAATCTGACCCTGACTGTGACCCTTTGTTTTAGGTTTATTGGCTCTACAAAAGTCTACTTGAAAGACCTTGCGAGTGGTCAAGCGAAGTCTCTGCCTTCGAAAAATGTAAATTTGGTCAATGACAGTGGGCAAAATATTGGAGTAAGTGTTCTGATTTATTCATTAAAAAAACATAAACAGATTAAAATGCTTATTGCTTACACTTTACCTGACTTGTGTTCATAAATGTTACATGAACAGATTTTCATAATGTTTTTAAAATCTTTATGATTAATCCATCTAACTAAAGGCCACGATTGATCTGGTAGTTGGTTATGAGCCACCAGCTAACTCTCCACCGAACCCAAACGATCAACAAGATGGCGGTGTGGCAGGAAACACAGGTATGTCTTACTGAATACTGAATAGTCCACAGACAGTGAACATTCGTACAGGAAACCTCACGATTCCTCGTGTGTGCGCAAATGACCAACGCACAAAAACCACAAGTTTTATTTTCCTCTCATTTCAACACTTATTTCACTACTAAGCACTACAGATTCTCTTCTTGAACGATGCAGACATTACTTGGCAGAATATTTTTAACACAATTTGAGAAAAGTTATGGCAAATTACTGACTTGCATCTGTTGATCAAGATCATATGAATCTTCTCAAGCGTTACTCCTCTATCAAAGACAGCATTAACAATCGCATTACAGCAAAGTGCTTTAAACCTGGATTAAGTAATAATCCAAAATCCTTCCCAGATATCAGCAACAAGGTTGTTATGAGCTACATTTCCTGTGTACATTTCCATTTAATGTTAGCGAATCCATCTTTAATGAACAGTGAGATATGCTGCTAACAAAACTAGAATAAAGCAGTGTTTATGCAGTGAAATCAAAAAAATGAATTGAAAAACATTGATCGTATTTTTTGTTTCTTAATTTCTGTTCTTATCAGTTGCTACTGAAACACAGAACACGCCAAAACACACACAACACACAAAAATATAAGGAAATATCAGCAGGATGCCGGATCACTTTTTTCCTAAGCAGCCTTTATTCTCTGTGGAATGATGTTGAGCTTGTTTTCAAAAAATGTTTGTGGTAGAATCCATTCACTGAATCAAACCAGATATCAAATTACTAACATAGTGTTTATTAAGGTTTACATTTTATGTTCTTATAATAGAAGTGCAGGCTCTAAATGACCTTTAAAGACTCCAAGCCATTTGTAGAAAAGTTTATTCTATTTTAAATTCTGTTTATGTCCTCATTGAGGGAGCAGATGTTAAATTTTAGTATTTGCTCTCCAGATTTTAACTGTTTGTAATTTTTGTTTGTTTGTTTATATATTGTTTTTTTTTTTGGATAACTGGCTCACATCCAGCTAAGATACCTTCTTCTTTCTATCACTTTTTTACACTCAATTCAATTTTATTTGTAAAGAGAGGTTTTCTCAAAGCTAAAAATTTCAAATAACAATGATAGGTAAAAATTTAAATATATATTACATTATATATTTACGTGACGAGGGAAAACTCTCTGAGCCGATATGAGGAAGAAACCTTGAGAGGAACCAGACTCTTGTGGGTGACACCAGATAATGCAATCAGACATTTTTTCCCTATTAAAACTGCATACAGTCAGACAGAATTTTGTAACCAGGAGCTGTTTTTTTTTGTTTGTTTGTTGTTTTTTTTTTTGAAAAATGTACAGGCATTAAATATACTCATTGGTTAAACTGTCATTTTTTTCTTATTGAACCTGATGGCTGAACCATCATTTCTGTACTTTGTTAAAGAACATTTGTTAGAAATTTTTTTGTGAACATGTAAATAGTTGGAAATAACAACAAATGCTTAAGGGATTTTAATAAACAGTAAAATAATAGGCATAAGCGCAAGGCCACGCTCCAAAATAAACACTATGAATACAAACATGAACAAGGTACTGCAGCGTAAACACACAGGCTGTACACATAAGCTGTATGTATGCGAAACAGAAAACAGATCAATTGTAAATTGAGTCCATGTGAGTTGAATTTGGAGCCACCGAGCCAGTGAGTGTAATAGTAACGTCAGCCAGATCTCAATCTGCTGAATGAGATATATCTTTATCAGCTGATATTTTGGACTTGACCTCAGTGCCACGTTGGTTTCAGTAATGCATCGTGGGTTGATGAGGCTACGATTAAACGTTAAATCCCGTCGTATAAAAAAAAACACCATATGATTAAAGATGTGTGCCAAAAATTATTATTATTATTTATTTTTTTTTTTTTTTGAGGAGTAACTCTCCATGTACATATACTACCTGTGTTTAACGTTAATGTAGTGTAAAATATTTGTGCATGTGTTTTTGCTCTTGAGCAGGTGGGGCAGATGGAGATACAGATGGAGATGCCACTGATACAGGGGGTTTACCATCTAACGCTCAGCCAGGCCAGAAACTTCAGTTTAGGGCCAAAAAACAACGGCCTTTATCCAACAAACCGCAAGACTTCCAGGTACAGTGGCTTCAACACCGTGCCTAAGAAAGCACTTGATTCCTAAATCAGTATCATTCAACTTTAGTATCACTTCAGTTGAGTTTTTTTTCAAGGCTGAATTCTAAAGGAACAAGACAGGAGCTTTGTACTGTAAGTGATCTGATTTTTTTGTTCCATGATCAAGATACGGGTCCGGGTCATAGAGGCCCGACAGTTGCCTGGAAACAACATAAAGCCTGTTGTGAAAATACACGTTTGTGGAGAAACCCACAGAACTCGCATCAAAAGAGGAAATAACCCGTTCTTTGATGAGGTATGAACATAATAAGGATGGATGTTGCTAGGATACGCATAAACACTCGAGTAAACTCTTCTATTTATTCAAGTGGATAAATGGAATAATGTTGTATTTTGTTTAAACTTGTTGCAGATGTTCTTCTACAATGTCCACATGCTACCATCAGACCTTTTCGATCAACATGTCAGCATTCGGGTTAGTATAAGCGATTCAGACAGAGATGTGCTGGCATGAAAATATCATAACATGTTTATTATTTTATATAACATACATATATTCACAAATTCTAGAAATAGGCACAGAATGTATTTTATTGTGTAATCCTTAAATTCTCTAAACTAGATTAAAAATCTGTTTACTAATCTGCAGGTGTATAACTCTGCATCACTGAGAGCTGACAGTCTTATGGGAGAATTTAAGGTACTCTCTCTCTCTCTCTCTCTCTCTCACTCTCTCTCTCTCTCTCTCTCACTCTCTCTCTCTCTCTCTCTCTCTCACTCTCATTTGTGTTGCACTACAGAGTTAATTGTTCTTATTCTCTTTAATGTCTCAGATTGATGTTGGTTACATTTACGATGAACCAGGTATGTTTCTTATGTAAATTCCCCTTGATTTACACATTGCTGCTCATGGTCACAGGAATACAGTGGCATTGTGTGTGCTTTTTCCTGTAGGTCACTGTGTCATGAGGAAATGGCTGCTTTTAAATGACCCTGATGATTCGAGCTCTGGAGCAAAAGGCTACGTGAAAGTCAGCATGTTTATTGTGGGGACTGGGGACGATCCACCGGTACTTATTTTGTTTGGTTATGTCTGCTCAAATTATGAAGGGAATGAATGTAGGTGCATATGTTGATGCTCAGTAGGTTAAATTGACAGTATTCGTGCTTAATTGGACAGGTGGAGAAGAGGGAGCAGGACGGTGATAATGACGATGTTGAGAGTAACCTTCTGCTGCCAGCTGGGGTGGCACTGAGATGGGTTACACTGCAGCTCAAGGTGTTTCGTGGTGAGGACATCCCCCAAAGTAAGTCAACATCTTACAGCACACCATTGTAAAGCAATATTTCTGTTAGTTCATTGGTTCATTTAGAAGAAAAGGTTAAATGGGGTTCTATAAACTCCTTTCACCCAGGACACTGATGAGTCTTACACAAACAGATTGAAGCAACTATATATATATAAAAAAAGAAATTGAATAGTAAATATAAAACAAATAAACTTGTAAAGCTTTAGTTGTATTTACTTATTGTTCTGCATATATTTACATACTTATCTGCACTTGTTCCTTTGCACATTTTTCTACTACTTGCACTTCTGGTAGACGCTTAACAGCATTTTGTTGCTATGTAAATGTGCTATCCAATGACAATAAATATCTGTCTGTCTGTCTGTCTGTCTGTCTATCTATCTGTCTGTCTGTCTGTCTGCATGTCTATCTATTTATTTAACCTTTAAAAAGGCTGATGGAATCCTTCAAGTTATCTTGCTGCATATAAGAGGAACCACATTCTTTCCCTCATATCAGACCTATCAGTGTTTCATAACATCTCTTCCACAGTTTACTGATAATCTTCAATCTTCTACACTTTCAGTGGATGACTCCATCTCTCAGTCATTGAAAGAGGCATTTGGAGGAGAAAGTAATAAAAAGAATTTAGTAGACCCATTCGTGGAGGCGTGGTTCGCTGGGAAGAAGGTACAGTATCAGAAATTGTACCCTCAAAATGAGAAATCTTCAGGTGTAATTTTCTTTTTTGTTTTTCTCCATAGCTGTGCACAAACATAATTGAGAAGAACGCAAACCCTGAATGGAACCAGCTGCTTAATCTTCAGGTTAAGGTAACAATAACAGGTGGCATTGTGATATCTTGAAATGGAGGGTTTTTCATTTCATATGAATCGCTCAATGTAAATAATTTTTCCCCCATTTATAGTTTCCGTCAATGTGTGAACGGATCAAACTGACCATATTCGACTGGTGAGTTTTTTTCTGCATGCTTGGCTTTGTGTCTGTGTGCCAAAGCTGTAAAGGAGACGAGAAAATGAAGCATGCTTGCGTTGTTGCTTTGGGAGTCTGTCGTAAACTAAATACTCCAGGACTAGAGTGTAATGGGAGATTGTGAAAGCTGGGTGGATCCCGGCAGACTGTATGAGTCAGTGTGGTGCTTCCCCTCCTTCTCTCACAGTGCATTCCTCTGCTAAAGCCCACTGATGGAACTGTGGAAAATCTGAGGAGATCTAGTGCTAGGCTGCGACTGCCACGAGTTTCAATTCTCATGACATGTAGCTCATTTTAACTGACTGCATCTCTCAATCCCTACCCCCTCTTTAGGGATCGCCTCACAAGAAACGATGCCGTAGGCACTACGTTCTTGAACCTGGCCTCAATAGCGTCCTCTGGTGGTGAAGTTGAAGGTATGACATTTAGGTTGCATCTCAGTGTTACAGTAAAATCCAGCACACAGTGTATGAACTTAGATGGAGTATTGTCCTCTAATGAATTGGGTTGGTCTGGGGTTTCCTTTTAAATTCTTTTTCCTATTTTTTTTTTGTTCTGCTGTACTAGAGGAGGATCCAGGAAATGGGTTTCCAGGATATACAGGTTAAATAGGTTCACCGCCGGTCAGCATTTCCATAGCCCTGTGCATGCTGTTCATAACAGTTACACACACAGAGGAAAATATTTGTCAGTTATTCTTTCTTGTTGCTTGCTCGTTATATTTTATAACTTTTATTATATTATATTATAAAGAATAATCCATTATAAAGAAATGGTTGCAGTTAAATTACATATTACTTGCTTATTTATTAAGCAAGTTTCCTGCAGTGCATGGACTCACATATTTAAACCTTCTTATTTACATTACGCTTCTTGTAAACATGGAATGTCCTGTTTATTTAGAGACACCTGTACTACTGTACATCCTTCTTCTGTAAAGCATCTTTATGGATACACAATATTAATGAAGAAATTGAGAAAATACTATTATTTACAGTCTATGACATTTAAGTATTTCTGTTTGATATTGTCCATCTAAACAAGGCATCCTTATACTTTATACAGCACACCTGGATCAACTAACACATCTAACTCTTAAACACATCTGGAATGGCTTTGGCATTAACAATTTTCTTAAACTGTGTTATACATACAGAGTGTCATTTGTCTAACATCTCAGTCCCAACACCTTTCTCTGGAATTCAGTAACTCGGCTAACCCTTCAGCAGCCATAGTTTGGACAAAGCCATGGTTGAATAACAAAGCTGTCTTTCTTACAGGAGAAACTGGAGAGACTGAGGTTGGATTTCTGCCTGCATTTGGCCCAAGCTACATTAACCTGTATGGCAGCCCAAGAGAGTTTACAGGTTTCATAGATCCTTATGAAGACCTTAATTTTGGAAAGGCAAGTATGACAAGTTAATATTGTTGATAATCTTGACAGATTTTCAGTTTACAGTTACTATAGTTCTCAAGTGACAACTTTAGATTTCTAAAGTAGAAATCTAGATCTCCATAAATGTCATGTCAACAAAGTCAAAATGAATTAAATCGAGTTTTTTCATTCAATAAAATTCTCAAATGTTTCTGAAAGGGCGAAGGGGCAGCCTACAGAGGACGGATACTTGTTGAGCTTTCCACTAAGCTTATAGGAAAGGCAGAGAAGGAAGTGGAGGTCATATCAAATGATGACATCTTGGTTGCTCAGGTAGTTACATCAATTAAGCCTTTGTGATACTTTTTAACTCATTTGTTTATTTATTAGTATTTTATTATTTATTCATTTTTTTATTTTTACAGAAATACCAGCGAAGGAGGAAGTACTGCCTGTGTGCTGTGTTCCACAGTGCCACCATGATACAAGAGCCTGGAGAACCTATTCAGTTTGAAGTTAGCATTGGGAACTATGGCAACAAGCTGGACTCTACATGCAAGCCTTTTGCTTCAACCACTCGTTACAGCTGTCCCATGTTTGATGGTAAATAATAATCAAACAATAAATCAGATTATATGGCAGGATCGGGGTGGATTCCTGAAATGTACGGTGGAATAAAAATATTTTATAATATAATATTAGCAAATTTCAGGTCATCAGCATGCTTTTGAAGTAGAGTGAAGGCATTCTGTGGCATCAGAGTCATTTCATTTTATACTGAGAGTATACAGTGAAATAAAAGTGGTATGGTGTATACAGTGGAGTCCTCGCAAACTTGCAGTATATTGCTAATTTGCAGACAGCATGCTATAAACTAGCTTGTTTTCATAGTGTATCAGGAGCATACTGTGGAATCAGTTTGGTTTCAGAGTAAACTAAGAGCATCCTGGGGAATCAGTATGGTTTCAAAGTATATTAAGAATATGGAATCAGCATTGTTTTGGGGTAACAATGGTCAGAGCATACTGTGGAATCAGTTTGGTTTCAGAGTATACCGTGGGCCTATTGTGGAATCGGTTATTTTGGAGTCTATGCAGAGTATACTGTGGAAATGGTTTGCTTTTTAGAGTATACTGTGAGTATACTGTGGAATCAGAGTTGTTTTGGAGTCTACTGAGAGAATACTGTGGAAATAGTTTGCTTTTTTGATGTTCTGAATCAATTTAGTTTTCAGAGTATATTGAGAGTATACTGTGGAAACAGATGATTTGAGGTATGTTGAGTATGTAGAGTATTTTGAGTGCGTACTCTGGAATCAGCATTGTTTTAGTTTATGCTGAGAGCATATTAGGGCTGTTTTGGTGGTGTCAAAGAGAGAGCATACTGTATAATCTGTTAGTTTTAAGAGTATAATGTAAAATCAGTTTGGTTTCAGTGTGTGTTGAGATTATGTTGTGGATCCAGGGTGTACAGTGAGTCTATTGCTGAATCACGGTGGTTTTGGACCTTACTGAGTATACTGTTGGCTCCAACTTAATGATTCTTTCCATTCTGGCTTTATAGGTAATCATTACTACTACTTGCCCTGGGCTAACACAAAGCCAGTTGTTGCCGTGATGTCGTCTTGGGAGGATATCAGTCATCGCTTAGATGCTGTTAACATCATTCTCCACATTGCAAACCATTTGGTAGGTATATTGTTGTCCTACCGGTAACACACCTATAAACTATTAATTCTGCTCGCTATAAATTCACTTTATTTTCTTTGACAATATCTGGAATTGTAATTGTTTACCATAACCTGCTCACCGATTTCAGCAAGATAATATCACAGAGCTGAAAACTGCAGTACTGGCTAAAGTCCCTGACACAAAACTGTTTGAGATTTTGACCAAGCTTTTAAGCCAACTTATGGAGGACATCAGCAGGTGAGGTTAATTTTATTTTTTCTTGCACATTTTCCAACATTACGCTTCAAATATTAGGGTTTGTTTTATTAAACATGAAGTACGGTGTGATGTATATGAAGTGTGTCCTAAATCAATCTCCTTAGCATTAAACTGCCAGAACTTGAGGGCAAGGCTAACCTCACAGCCCTGGACATCCAGATCAAGAAGCTAAGAGACAGCACCTTGCAGAGCATCTTGGCCGCAGCTGAGTACATGTTACAGGAGAGTGATAACATTACGGATAGTGTGGCCACCATTGACAGCTGGCTGGACAAACTTAAACAACTGGCTGAGGAGGTGCTTAATTTTTGTTATGTTAGCTCTTAGCTTCAGTCAACTCACTCTGCTGCGCTAATTTGTTCATATAATTCTGATGAGTTTTATATGTTCTCTACAGCCCCAGAACAGCATGCCTGATGTGATTATTTGGATGTTGAGAGGAGAGAAACGGGTGGCTTACAGTCGCATTCCAGCCCATCAAGTCCTTTATTCAGTGTACAGCGAGCAGGCATGTGGCCAATACTGTGGAAAAACCCAGACCATCTTTTTAAAGGTATTATTATACTATTAGAGCACTACTACTAAAATAATACAGCTGAGTATTTGTACTACTCCTGTACTCTATGTACTCAGGTAAATGTATTAGGGGACTAACAGAACCAGAATCAGGGTACATCTCAGTCAGCTTTTTAGCTGCCTAGGGAATCAGTATATTATGTGCACGAGTTCAGACACTGGTAAGGATTCACAGCACACTGTGACAAAGGTGATTCAATTTCTGCCAATTTGACTACATACTCGCTATATAAATTTCACCACTGGCATTTACCAGTGCTAATTACATTTGTAGACAAAGTTGGCTGAGATTCGCCTGAGGCTTTTGAGAGAAACAACCCTTAAAACCATTCCCTTGAATTAGGGAGCTGGTTGAGACGCACCTTCAGTATATCTCCTGTAATCGTCTTCTTCTGCAGTACCCAATGGATAAAAACAAAGGTTCCAAGATCCCTGCCCAAATACGGGTGAATATGTGGCTGGGATTAGTCGGAGTCGAGAAAAAGTTTAATGCTTATGCTGAGGGAACGTTCAATGTCTTCGCAGAACTGGTAAATCCATTTATGTTTCTTTTAAATGTATACTTATACTCACATTCACTCTTCAATGAGGCTGCCTGAGAAGTGATAAGCATTTTTCTATTTGACAGTATGAGAACCAGGCAAAACTATTGGGCAAGTGGGGAACTTCGGGTCTGCTGAATCGCCCTAAGTTCTCTGACGTGACTGGCAAAGTGAAACTAAAGCAGGAGTATTTTATGCCCCCTCAAGGTTGGCAGTGGGAACGTGACTGGTTTGTGGATCCAGAGAAAAGGTACATAATTTAGCTTGATACTTGGATCGATTTTAATGGCACAGTTTAATGACTAATATCCTGTATAAATGTGAGATAGTTTGCTGACGGAGGCTGATGCAGGACACAGTGAGTTTGTGGACGAGGTTTTTGAGAATCAGACTCGTTATCCTGGAGGAGAGTGGGCAGCAGCATCAGAGCCGTATACAGATGTGGTACGAAGTTAGTCGTTAATAGTTCATCTCGGTCAATAGTTATCATTTTAAAACCTGTTAAAATGTGCTAAATGTTTTCAACAGATTGCTTTGACTTAGAAATAACTTTAAATGGTCTGACAAGGTTTTTTGGGAATGCTTACCACCTGCTTACAGAATGGAGAGAAATCTCGTCCACCGGAAGAGTTCGAGTGTCCAAGTGGATGGAAGTGGATGGATGAGTGGACCTTTGATGATAAAAGGGCAGTAGATGAAAGAGGTTAGGCTTACATATAAAGTTGTGCTAGTGCTTAAAGAAAAGAAATTACACTATTCAGCTATCTGGTTTGTCTGTATTGAGATGGTGTTTTTAGACGATTTAATAAGTGTGAATATTTGGTTGAAGGTTGGGAATATGGACTCACAATTCCTCCTGATGATAAGCCTAGGTCGTGGGTGGCGGCTGAGAAAATGTACCATATTCACCGCCGTAGAAGAAAAATCAGACGGCGCAAAAAAGTGGCTGGTGGTGCCTCACCCACTGAGGTATGGTTTATCAGCTATCTAGAAAAAAAGTAATCAGATGTTGAATCTAGCAATTATTTATTAAATCTAGAAATTAAATGTGACATTTTGAGCTCAGCTAATCAGCTTCCTTTCTGCACTGAACTTTTTTCATACTAGAAAAAAGATTTAGGAAATACAGAAGGTTGGGAGTTTTCTTCTCTTATTGGATGGAAATTTCATCAAATGGAGCGCTCTTCTGATTCGTTCCGCAGACGCCGCTGGAGAAGGAAGATGGAACCTTCAGACAATGTTGGGGCATCAGCCATCTTTAAATTAGAAGGAGCACTGGTGGGTAACCTTAATAAGGCTGTCCTGTACTAGTTCCTATTTATTCAGTTCCTGAAATAAATAAATACCTATAAGTAATTGATATTAAATATTCTATGGCTTAGGGGGTTTGCATCTGATTCACTTTACAGGGAATTGATATAGAAGGAAAGGGGGATGAAAAGGGGTCAAAATCAGATGCCACTAACTTGTTTGGAGCCAATACACCCAATGTGTCGTGTACTTTTGAGCGTAAGTATGATGTCATTACAAGGTTACTTTTCCTGAAAAAGACTGAGAAAAATGTATTAATTCCATTTGGTTTAAAACTGTACTCAGTAATGTTTTTGTGCTGTGTAAACTGTAATAGATTGTCTTATTCATCTACTCTGTGTATCTATTTCCATCATTTCTAATCATCATCTGTCCTCGCAGAATTTTATGAATACCACCTACGAGTCTATGTGTACCAGGCCAGAAGCCTGCTAGCCTTGGACAACGATAGTTTCTCCGGTTAGTAAACCACTTTCTTTATTCTCTTGTTTTTTTCCCTGTTGTTTTTATTTTGTCTTTTTTTAATAAAGTCCTTAGCTCTGTGTAGTTCTATGTAGTTCTGTTTTTGTTCTATGTAGCACCATGATCCTGGAAAAACGTTGTCTCATTCCATGTGCTGCAACAGCTATATATGGTTGAATTGACAATACAAGCTTCTTGGCTTGACTTGACTTGACTTGACTTGACTTGACTTGAATTGACTTGACTTGACCTTACTAATGGCCCTTGTTTTTTTTGTTTTGTTTTTTTTACTGGTTTCCTTACAGATCCATATGTGCATGTGTCATTCTTACACATGAGCCAAACCACAGAAACAGTCAAGTCCACCTTGAACCCAACCTGGGATCAAACTCTTATCTTCAACAAAGTGAAAATCTATGGGGATCCACAAACCCTTGCTCGCAACCCGCCTCAAATCGTGTTGGAAATATTTGACAACGACCAAGTGGTTTGTACATATGTTCTGAAACTACTTTCGACCGTTCTAGGTTACCCAATATTCAACTAGTTACCAAATAAAAAAGCACAAAACAACCACTAAGTAAAGAATAAAATGAGGCAAACCCAGCAGAAATGAATCAATACTGCAGTTAGTTGTATTTGAATAACAGCACATCTATAAGGGTTTTATTCTTCTTATACCTCAGCCATAACTAGTGTCGCTTGAAAGTTTGTGAACCCTTTAGAAATTTTTATATTTCTGAATAAATATGAGACAAAACATCATCAAAGTCCTAAAAGCAGACAAAGTGTACCAAAGTAAACAAATCAGCCAACAATATTATACGTCTTCATTTAATCATTAAGAAAAATGATCCAGCATTACAGATATTTATGGGGAAATATAGAAATTTCTAAAGGGTTCACAAACTTTATAATATAAATACTAAAATACTAAGGAAATTGCAGATACAGATTGTATTCTAATATACTCTATATGGTATATTTGTGGTGGATTTATTTTGGTCATACTGTGCTCTGAATTAGTATTCATCAACTTTAACTTTTCACTATGCTATATTTCATAGAAACACAACACTCAATGTTCAAACCTCAAGCACAACATAAGACAATGAAGCATGCTGGTGTTAGAATAATTTTGAGTTTCTCTTGTTTCTGACTTGTAGGGCAGCTTCCTCGAGGCAGAATTATCGCTGTGTCTTATTTGATACCTTTAAAAATAATGGTGTATTTTGTGTTTCGGAAATTTCTTTCTAACCAAACTTTGAGTGATACTCTTCCAGAACTTGTTTTGGAAGCCTTTGTTCTTTATGATGCTGTTTCTTTAGATCTCTTCTCTAACAAACTACGGGGCTTTTCAACTTTGATATCATACGACATTTTCAATTCGTTCAATTAATTGTATGACGTATTTTACTTTGCTTCTAAACGCTAAATTTAGGGGTTTTACAGCAACAGGTGCCAATAGTTGCAGACTATATTTTAACTTTGTGTAGACATCCCATGACAAAATCTGGAAAGTTTCAAGTGGAGTGAATATTCATTATAGGCACTTTACTGTAATGTAACTTTGATGTAATTTGGACAAACTTCATTAAGATCATGCCTGTATGTTCCAGGGCAAGGACGAGCTCCTGGGCAGGAGTAGCTTCCTGCCATTAGTGAAACTCAACCCAGCCATGGATACATCTCCTAAGCTTCTCTGGTGTCCTGTCATGCACAAAGAAAAGCCTGCTGGACAAATACTGGTTTCTGCAGAACTCATTTTATTCAACAAGGTGCCAGTATCTAATTTCTATGTCAGTGATCATGTACTGATAGTAAATCTGTGTTGTAGTAATGTGTCATTTTTCTGTGATTTTCTTCAGGAAAGTGAGACCGAACTTCCTCTAGCTCCTCCAAAGAGAGGAGACGTACTCTACATGGTGCCTCAGGGGGTTCGTCCTGTAGTGCAGCTCACAATGATAGAGGTATTCTAAGAAATCTAAATCATTTTGAACATAGATATGTAGCAATAGTTCTTAATTGCTTAATATTAGGAAAGTTGATTTCTTTTCTCTAATCACTCGGAATCCTTTACAATCACATCTGGATCTACAGCTTGTTTTGGATGATTGTATTTGGTTTGTATAGATTCTGGCATGGGGTTTGCGCAACATGAAGACCTACCAGTTGGCACCTGTTACCTCACCAAGCTTGGTGGTTGAGTGCGGAGGTGAGAGAATTCAGTCTGCAGTCATCAAGAACATGAAAAAGAGCCCCAACTTTCCTGGAAATGTTCTTCAGCTGAAAGTGGTAAGATGTTTATGAAGTTGTTGGTTTCTTTTGAGGGCAAACGCATTTGGATGTTTATGAACTAAGGCGTCTGTTATCTGATCCTGAAGCTCTTGCCCAAAGAGGAGATGTACACACCTCCAATTGTGTTGAAAGTTATTGATCATAGGCCATTTGGGAGGAAGCCTGTAGTAGGCCAGTGCACCATTGACTCACTGGAAGAATACAGATGTGACCCATATAGCACCGTGGCTGAAGTGGCTATGTCATCTAAAGGTACCATCTTGTATATCCGATTCATCTAAAAGTCACATTGTTTCTATAGAATGTTGTTTTGTAAAGAGAAACTTTTGTAAAGTGTGTTGTGTTTTTTGTGGGGTTTTTTTGTGGTTCTTTGTTGTGAAGATTTCATGTACGTTTTTCCTGCAGTGGCGTTGATGGCAGCGGCTCCTCAAGACCTCCACATAAACATAGAAGAACGGCCTCTACTTGAAACACAGGTAAATATTTGACATTTATTTTGATCTTATTACTTAACATGGATTGTGTCTATGAGTGTGTTTTCACTGACAGCATTGTGACTTTCAGTTCATGTACGGCATCTCAACAGCATTTGACAAAATGGGTCCATCTTTTCCACGCCGTGTATGTATGGAATAAATGATGAAAACAAGTTAGAAGATTGATTTTTTTTGGGGCTTGAGCTTCAGATGACCACTTTTCAATCCCCCCATTAGAATCTAAAAATCACTTAATATTTCTTCTTTCCAAATTTGTATTCTTTGGTCATTTGGAAGTTGGGGAGCAATCACTAAATCCACTCATTATAATAAGTCTGTATCCATTGCTCGTAGCTCACCTTCCTGTGATTTCGAGCTATGCAGGGTGATTTAGTTTAATCCTGACTATAACTGCTACCATTATATTTTTGTCTTATTAAATGTTTAACATTATCTTATTTTTCTGTTCTTGGGATCAAACCTGACAGCAAGAGAAGGTGAATTTTTTTTTTACATATTAGATATTAGAAGAATATTTAGTATTCCATACATAGTGCACATTAAGGTTTTGTTCACATTGTATTACAGGAGAAAGAAACGATTGATTGGTGGAGTAAGTTTTATGCTTCAATTGGAGAACATGAGAAATGTGGCCCATACCTTCAGAAAGGATATGACACCCTGAAGGTAAGCGCTAAACTATTAGATACTGTACCTTAAATATTTATCTTTTTCAAAGGCGTTCCTCAGATAAATATCGGCCAGATATTGGAATTCTCTTAGGTGGTGAGTGAAGGTGTTTCAGAGATATATCCCCACTTTACTTAAACTAATATCTGATGGCACAGATTGGTGCCATGGTGGTGTCTTAAGGGTTAACACATTTGCCTTGCACCTCTGGGGTTCTCCCAGTGCTTCGAGCATTATCTCCAGGACACAGCATTCCTTGTAGGTTGGCATCTCTAAATTGTTGCTGGATTGGCACCCTGTTCAGTGTGCCCCAAGTCCCCTGGTATAGACTTCAAGCTCATCGTGACTTGTATAGGATAACCATAAATGGAAGAAATTTGGTCAATAGATTAAGCACCGATATATAAATTTAAAATATCAGTTTGTTGTTATAGGTATTCAGCTGTGAACTTGAAAATGTGGCTGATTATAAGGGGCTGACTGATTTCTGTAACACCTTCAAACTCTACCGTGGAAAGAGCGACACCGGTGAAGATGATCCTTCTGTAGTAGGAGAGTTTAAGGTAAAAAAATAATAAATCATTCACATGATCAAAAAAAAACATGAGTGATGAAAGTTGTTGGAAAAGTAATAGAACATATTCAGTAGGAAGCTTGATTTACTAAGAATGTGTGCTTGTATGTGTTTATTTTCAGGGATCCTTCAAGCTCTACCCTCTTTCAGATGATCCGGGAGTACGTTCACCTCCACAGCAGTTCAGAGAGCTTCCTGACAGCGGCCCTCAGGAGTGTATCGTCAGGATCTATGTGATCAGAGCAGTTGACCTGCAACCCAAAGACAACAACGGTTTAGTAAGTGTCATGCTCCTTAAAGGTAGGGTCTCCGATTTTTGAAAGCCAATGTCGACATTTGAAATCACCAAAACAAACACGTCCCTAACCCAAATGGGTCCCACTCCTGTATTGATAGCTCCGCCCCCACACATACATACGTAACCCACGCAACTAATGGAAAAAAATGTGTCTTTATCATAGCTGAAGGGAAGAACAATACGATTGCAGATAAACAAACAAGCAAAAATGACACACAAGCATAATCATGCAAAGGACGGCATATATTAGTTCTGTGAAACAAAGTAAAACCAACGTTGCTCACTTATCGAGAAGGATAAAAGCAACCACGGCATCTTAAGTAAAGTTAAGTAAGTTGGCCGCATATTCACAGATTGGAGTTTCTCGAGTCAATAACTCCTGAGCTAAACGCTGTTACTAGCAAAATGCAGTTGTAGCTGCCTCTCTACATTACTACGATAGAAAAGAGGTGTTATTTGTGTAGTAACAGCGTTTAGCTCAGGAGGGAAACTCGGGAAACTCCAATCTGTGAATATGCGGCCAACTTCCCGCTCCTTCAGTTCTCTCCAGCGCTAAAAAGCTGGTCGTATATTAACATGGGTCCTACTTCTTGCCTTATCGTAAGCCTTTCTTCGCTTTCTTTCTTCCATGTCAATGTTAAAACCGCTTTCTGCTAATGTCGCACATGTGCACTGAACACTCTCTCCGCACATATTGAAAAGACCCGCCCTTTTCTGCTCATTGGGTACACGCTTGTTTTGATTTTTGTTTTGTTTGTCGTCCCGACTCGGTTTTCTGAAGCATTTCTCAAACAACGGAGACCCTACCTTTAAGACAGCATTTCTTTTTAATAACAAATTTTTTCTTCCATTTCATCTATTTAACATGTTGCATAAACTGTTTCCTATTTAGTGTGATCCATACATTAAGATCACTTTGGGAAAGAAGACCATGGATGATCGAGACAATTACATCCCGAATACTATAAACCCAGTGTTTGGAAGGTAGAGTGATTTGTAAAAAGATTGCTGTCTTTATTCGCCATGTCATTAGAGTTAACCACATTTCATTTTCTCCTCGACAGAATGTTCGAGACGTCATGCTTCCTCCCTCAAGACAAAGACCTGAAGATCTCGGTTTATGACTTCGATCTGCTTACTCGGGATGAGAAAGTTGGAGAGACGGTGATTGACCTGGAGAACCGTTTACTTTCTCGGTTCGGGTCCTACGCTGGTCTGCCGCAGACGTACTGCATGTGAGTAACCATATATGTAAAGCTTTTAAATAGGGCTGCAACAATATTAATAAAAATCTATAAGAAAATAATTGGCAAGGTCTATTTTGTTGCTGTTGTTAAGCAATACTAAACTTATTTCAGTTGGAGGCCATAAGATTAAATACACCTTGCAGAATCTGCGGATTTAAAAACACTTCTGCCCTGAATAAGTTATTTCATATAACAGATGTTTACATTTAGTCCACAAGACACATCATAACAACTGAATTTACACAAAAGTTTACACACCCTTGATTCTTAACACTTCTTAATGCTGATCGATAACTGTTTATATGTTTTGTGAGTGTTTTTTTTGTTCATGAATCACTTATTTATCCTGAACTTTTAAACTAACTGTTGTTCTTCCAAAAAAAAAATCCTTTAGCTCCTGCATATTCTTTGCTTTTCCAGCATCTTCAGCGTATGATTTTGAGATCCATCTTTTCACACTGAGGACAACTGAGGGACTTGTACACCAATAACTATAACAAAAACTTCTTTTGATTCATATCGAAGGTGCTTGGAGTCAGTGCCAAACATCAAGTGATTCACTGACTCCGTGCTCTGAAAACTAAGAGTCAATTCCAAAGAATCAGAGTCGATTCCAAAAATGATTCACTTTGCAAAGGCAAATACAGACTAATTGTCTTAAAGATAAATGAACATTTCAGGGTCTGAAATACAAGTTAAACCTTATATTAGTTGAAAAAAGTATACAGAACCACTATTACGCATGTATTCATCACAATAACTTGACCGATCTGAAAACACTGGTGAACAAAAGCATTTAATTCTCATGCCATGTCTGATAAATAAAAGTATTTATTTTATTGTAGTTCATAACCTGCTATTTAACTAAGTATAGTTAAGTTTTCTGTAATAATATGAAATGATACTTTAAAAAATATATCTTTTTTTAATATATTTGAAATGAAGCCAAATCCTTTATTGATTCATTGAAAAAAATTAAATATTCAGTAGCTTAAATGATTGTTAAACTGATGATGAAACTGTTTTGAACAAGTTTCTGACCTGCAGATGTGTTATTCTTGAGAGAATAGATCTGGGCCAAATCAGTGGCGAGATCAGCTGAAGCCGTCGCAGATTCTTCAGCACCATGCTCGTCTGAAGGGAGTGAGTCCTCCGAGATCTGAGGACAACTGGAACACCTTGAGTTTCAACGGCCGGGAATATCTGCTCTCTGACTTTGGTGACAATTATTTTATTTTTTTTTATTTATTTATTACATTTTCCTTAAATGTTGTGCTAAAGTACTCAGTTTTCGTATATATTTGAATTAATTATGATTTTCGTTATACATCTATAGAGGCTAACACAGAACTTCACCAGCACCTGGGCCCACCGAGCGAGCGGATTGCTCTGCACGTTCTTAGGACACAAGTCCTCGTACCAGAGCACGTGGAAACTAGAACACTTTACAGCACCTTCCAACCCACACTGTCTCAGGTTTTTACTACATAGTCTTCCCTAATTGCACCACTTGGAACATTTGTGCTACAGGAACAGATATTGGGACGTTATTGTGTAAAGAATAAATTACCGCAAGCCTTACATTTATAGGAAATATAAATGTTTTCAACGACAGGGTGGAGCAAAGTAGTCTGTTACAACTAGTTGATTATTTTCCAATGAAGGCAAATCACAAGTGTTTCTTTTTTTTTTTTTTTGTTCCACAATAATTTGTTGAAGATTACAATTCTTAATTTATTATAATGAACAGCATTGTCAATTAATGTGGTGAAATGCCTGTAAGCCGACACTGTAAACTGCTTCCATAAATGTTACATAAATATGTCAAAGAGGAAAAAACTTTCAGCAGTTTTTGTATGTTGAAGAAAAAAAATATTGTTGTTTTTTTTTTAATTAGTTTTAGATCATGTAGTGTATACTCCATACAAGTCCCTGTGAGTTGTGTGTTACTGCACACAAACAATAACGTATTAAACAAGTAAAGAAGTTATTTTACATTCATTTACATTTTTATTTACACTGATGGCATTTGACAACTTACAGAAGTGCACTGAAGTCTCTATCAATAGATACATCCTGATCCTGGTGCACTAGGTCGCAGACTAGGAATACCATCGCTTAAAATAACTCTGTTCAGGAGTCACATACATCTACCGTAGCTGTAAGACATAAATTCAATACAAATTTAAAGCATAGTAATCAACAGAGATGGGGGACTCGAGTCATATGTCTTGACTCGAGTCAGACTTAAGTCGCAAGTTTGAGACTTGAGACTTGCTTGACAAATATTAAAAAAAGACTCGACTTGACATTCATGACTTGAGACTTGACTCGGACTTGAGTTAAATGACTCGAAATAACTTGTTTTTTGTTTTTGTTTTATCTTTTTTGTCTATTTTGTTTTTAAATCTGTTTTTGAACGCACACAAGAGCGTAATCTAACCACGTGACGCAGCAGGCAAGCAGAGGGAGCGCGCGCACTAACTAATAAACCTTAACAGACGTGACGAAACATGGAAGGCGCTACACCAAAAATAATTAAGTTCAGGTACCGGGATTTTGTGCAAGATGAGAAGAGAAGAACAGCAGTATGCGACCACATCGCTCACATTTGAATGACAAAGTTCTATCAAATTAATTTTTTTGCAAGTGCCATGTAGTGTAAATGGTTGGTCACTGTTTATGTGGAAATGTCAGCTTTTTTGATCGTTTATGGGGATGCACATAACATAACATAACATATAACATAAATATAAATATAAAAAAACTTCAGAGTTGTTCACACACACACGCACACATTCAATTTAAAAGGATAATTCACCCAAAAATAAAAAAATTCTTTTATAATTTTCTCACCCTCATGATGTTACAAACCTGTATAAATTTCTTTGTTCTAATGAACACGGAGGAAGATATTTTAAGGAATGTTTATAACTAAACCATTCATGAGCCCCATTCACTTCCATAGTATTCTTTTTTTTTCACTCAAAGCCTAACACTGAAGACCAATTATAAGACCTATTACAAAAAAGCTGACATTTCCACATAAACAGTGACCAACCATTTACACTACATGGCACTTGCAAAAAAATTAATTTGATAGAACTTTGTCATTCAAATGTGAGCGATGTGGTCGCATACTGCTGTTCTTCTCTTCTCATCTTGCACAAAATCCCGGTACCTGAACTTAATTATTTTTGGTGTAGCGCCTTCCATGTTTCGTCACGTCTGTTAAGGTTTATTAGTTAGTGCGCGCGCTCCCTCTGCTTGCCTGCTGCGTCACGTGGTTAGATTACGCTCTTGTGTGCGTTCAAAAACAGATTTAAAAACAAAATAGACAAACAGATAAAACAAAAACAAAAAACAAGTTATTTCGAGTCATTTAACTCAAGTCCGAGTCAAGTCTCAAGTCATGAATGTCAAGTCGAGTCTTTTTTTAATATTTGTCAAGCAAGTCTCAAGTCTCAAACTTGCGACTTAAGTCCGACTCGAGTCAAGTCATATGACTCGAGTCCCCCATCTCTGACTGTAGATTTAACTTTGTTTAATATATACATTTAGTTAAATCATCAAACATATGTATGACTTGCCAGTGACTTGCTTGACTCAAGCTACGACTTGACTTGCTTGACATAAAGCAGTGACTTGACTTGACTTGACTTGACTTGACTCTCACAAAAAATGACTCGGACTTGCTTGAGACTTGAAGGTTAAGACTTGAGACTTACTTGTGACTTGCACATGTGTGACTTACTCCCACCTCTGGTAATCAATACAAACATTGAGATATGAGAAATGTTGAGAATGCAAACCCTAATTTGTATTTGTACTGTCTGTTGTAGGGAAGTCTTCAAATGTGGGTTGATGTTTTCCCCAAAAGCCTCGGACCTCCTGGACCTCCTTTTGATATTTCCCCACGCAAGGCTAAAAAGTAAGCAAGTTACCCATTATGTCTCTTAACATTACTTAAAAGTGCTCATATACTAAATAACTAGTTACTCTTCCATTCATTTCCACCAGACATCATTTGCGTGTCATCATCTGGAATACCACTAATGTTATTTTGGATGAAACCAGCGTCACCGGAGAGCGTATGAGTGACATCTATTTGAAGGGGTACATGCAAAAACCTCATGTTTTTTGTTAGATCTATCGTCGATGCTTTTATTTTAACTTTAATTTTTAACTTTAGCTTTTATTTCATGTTGTTTGACTGCTTGTAATATTCACAGCTGGATGGCAGGAAAAGAGGAAGACAAGCAAAAGACTGACGTCCATTACAGATCTCTTGATGGTGATGGAAATTTCAACTGGAGATTTGTCTTCGAGTTTGATTACTTGCCTGCTGAGCAACTGTGCCTGGTTTCCAAAAAGGTAATGCAACAACCTACAAAAAATATTTGACAACTACTATAACTAGACTACTAAATAAAAAAGTGAAATGACTACTGTATAAGAGTTATAATCAGAGTACATTTATATTTACCGCAAGGACCTTTTCCAGAGTGATAAAGTAACAGTAGTAGATAGACAGAGAGAGTAGTATTAGTAGTAGAAAGATATGTAGATTCAAAGATATAAATATGGAGAGAGAGAGAGAGAGAGATGGATGGAGAGAGTGTGTGCATTGATAGAGGTAAATAGTTTGATAGTTATATAAGTCTATGGGATTTCTTTGGAATAGTCCAGTTAGTTAAATATTGTAAAATACAGCTTGATAAGACAGAACTGTCTGGTGCGGGTGCCTCTGTGGAAACAAAATCCAGACCCGAATGCAGACATAGAAGACAGACAGGGGTTTTAATAATAAAATCACAGTTGAAGGACACAGGAAAACACTACAGAGAAACAAGAAAACCGAGACCGGAGAACACCAGGTAACGAAAGACAAGGACTTATTTACACACCATTTTTTCTAATGGAGGTTAGTAGGTGTTTTTGGCCATTTACAACTTCTGTAACATATAATTCTGATATGTTAAAAAAAAGTCATAATACACTAAAGCTGAAAGACTGTGGATTGTTGCATGTAGCATGATAATAATAATAATAATAATAATAATAATAATAATAAGCTACAGAATGTTTTTTTTTTCCCAATCTTTATAAAAATACTTTCAGGAACATTTTTGGAGTCTCGACAAAACAGAATTCCGAGTCCCACCTCAGCTGATCATTCAGATATGGGACAACGATAAATTCTCCTTGGATGATTACCTCGGTAAGATATCTTATTTATATTGAGTATGAGACATCTGAAATTCTATTGCTTGTTTCAAAGAGGATGCTAATTTGCCATGTATACCAGGGACTGTTGAATTGAATATGAACAACCTCATCCCCCCTACAAAAACACCTGAGAAATGTAGCCTGCACATGCTGGATAATGTGAATAAAACACATCAGAAATTTGACCACTCCAAGTCCCTGTTTGCTCAGAAGTCGGTCAGAGGATGGTGGCCCTGCTACCTAGAGAAAGATGGAAAGAAGGAGCTTGGGGTATGTATAATTTACACAATGCCATATCAATATGATAATGATAAATATAACAATAATATATATATTGATATATATAACAATAATTCCTCTGAGATGAAATTATACTACTGTTTTTTAGGGGAAAGTAGAGATGACACTGGAGATAGTGAATGAGAAGGAGGCAGATGAGAGGCCTGCAGGAAAAGGCAGAGATGAACCCAACATGAATCCAAAGCTCAACCCACCCAAGTAATTCCAAACAGCAATCACAAAATATTTACCATTGAATATAATGCTGACATTTGGTAACATATAATTTTTGGATTTGTTTAGCCGACCCGAAACGTCTTTCTTCTGGTTCACAAACCCATGCAAAACCCTGAAGTTCATTGTATGGCGGAGATTCAAGTGGCTGTTTATTGGCTTGGTTTTATTGCTATTAGTTCTGCTGTTCCTTGGAATCCTTCTTTATTCATTACCGGTAAGGACAAACTTGAATTTGGCTAATACAGTGCTGTTAGTGTTTCCCAAATAATTCAGTGCTTTATGATAGTGAAGACAATATCTTTCACATGGCAGCACATTAATGATTTGTATTTTGCTTTTGCAGAACTACATCTCAATGAAAATCGTGCAGCCAATTAAATGAGATGTACATCTGCTGTGAAGACGGCAGCCTGCAAGAACACCCATGTCAAACTAACTCATCCAAGTATTTTTAAGACGTGATGCTGGAATACAGATTTTACTGTACTGTTTTAATAGCAGTCATATTTGAATCAACTAAAGTGCCTTTTTTTTGCAATACATCCAGTCACTTACATCCAGTAACATCCAGTATCTAAAAGCTGGTATGAAAAATGAGTTTTAAACCAATGCCACATTCATTATAGATGAACAGAAATATAATCTGAATTTTAATGCAAGACACTACAGCTAGAAATGACAAGTTTGGTAGTATATTTTTGTACCTATACTTAAATTGTACTAATAAAAATATCTGCACTCAACAAAACGTGTTAATTTTTTTGTAAACATACGAAAACACATTTTGTAACAAAAATCTCATGCTGACCTTCATTCATTAATATCAGAAAGATATCACAAAGTAATTTCTCAGATTTATTGTTAGGGTTATTGTTGGGTTTCCGTTAGATTTTATACTGAGCAAATCAAATATTTCACATCATTTCATGCCATTATTTACATGAGCATTATTTACAAAAGCACGTGGTACTTTCTTCATTAAGAAAATAAATTTAAAAAAAGATTTTGCACGATTTTTTTTTTGTTTGTGTGCACTTGTGTGAATAGACTAAGCTTTATTTGCATAAATAAATTTTTTTAGAAAGTTCTAGAATACACACACACACATTCACACTCCCACTCACACACACAGACACACTCACGCACACACACACACACACACACACACACAGACCTCTTTATGTTATACCTTTTTATAATATGAATGCAGGGCTCTCAAGTTTTGAAGACAGTTAAGCATGACATCTCCACCCCACCCCCACCCGAAAAAAAATTATGCACTGACTGCAATTTAACCAAATACAAAGTAAGAGAGAGAGATTTTTGTTCTCCTTTATCATTTGTAAAGTTTCTCCCATTTAAAACAGTTCAGCTCAAGACCAGCCATTTTCAGGGTCATGATTGAGGACAATCTGTTTTGTGTTGAGGTTTTGTTCAAACCGACCATCGAAAATACGCTCCCTAATGAATGTTTTTTTTCATAGGTTGTTGCGTTAAATCCTACCCAGATTGTGCTATTTTCTGATTGGCCATTGTGTAGCCTCTTTTTTTGATTGGCTGATAAGAGTCAGGCTCGACTAAGAACGGGCTTGATTCCTGCCCGGTTCCACAGAAATAGTGGTGCGGACTGGTACATTTTGGGCGCTGCGGCTTATTAAAATATATGATAAATAGTCAAAAAGTTTTTATGCGTCACATGTACAATGTGTGGTGGGAGAGCGTGACAAAAGACCAAAATGCGTGACACACACACACACACACACACACTCACACACAAACATTATATCATTAAGTTAATTCATAAAGACATTTAATTGATTCGCCAGCGTGACGTACGTGATGACGTCACGAATCAAAGGCAGACGGGTGATAAAGTGGAGATCGTTAGCATGTCTAGCTAGCTGTTATCATGACTAGCTAAACGCCATATTGTCCCACTTTTCCCCCGCTCCTTTTCTTTTTTAATTATTCAACTTCATGCTTGGATTTTTATTTCATTCAGTCTAAACGCAGTCGACGGTTTTGTGACGTGAAGGTAAGCGTACGTCATTAAAAAAAATGACTGGCGTGAAAAACAAACAAACAAACAAAGCCGTTAGAATGAATTAACAAGTTAAAAGAAAACTAGCAGCCTGGTTTATATATGTTAGATAATATGGTAATATATTTTATATCATGTTTTAAAAGCACTTGGACTAAGTTAAGTGTTGTCACTTTTTTTTTGTCTGGCTGTCATAGTTTATCACTGGCTAACTTGGCTGACTAACTAACTAACTAACCTGTGGTGGTTTCTATGACAGAATGGAAAGAATATGATAAAGTAGGAAGTCAAACCATCAAAAAAGGTTGGAATTTGAAACAAACAATGACAATAAAAAAAAGGTAAAACGGCAGGTAAGGATTGAGTAACTTGGTCAGTTTAATCCTGTTTAATCCTCTGATGCAAGTTTTAAAAAATCTAAGGAATCTCTGGAACTTTTGCCTAGATGTTTGTTGAACATTTTTCTGATTGTGTTTATATAGAATCTTTAATGGAAAACTGTCTAACAACCCATCTGTGATTAATCTAATATCATCCTGTCGTAGATTCCTAATCCTGACAGCAAGCCCGGTCCTGTTTAACTCTTTACTTAACAAATGCCTTTAGGTGGAATATTTCATACTTTTGTGGAGCCCAAGCAAAGAACACCACAGTACAAAAAAAATTCCACATGTGGCTTAAGGCTGATTTTGTTTTAACCCAGACTGTATCCGTGCAGCCTGTCAGTAAGAGTTGTCTGAAACTTCATCAAAGATGACATTTCTTCAGCGACGATAATGCAGCCATGACTGAGACAGTGCACGTGTGAAATATTTTCATGTGTGAATTAAACTTCAACAAGAACAAGGTGGATTATTTAATTTATTCCATTGTAATGTTTTCCTAATAATGCATTTTAAGAAATTACGTGCAGATGGGAAAAACTGACAGAATACTTCAAAATAACCCATCAGACAAAACAAGACAATAGATAATGGGACAATATGTTGAAATGTGGCGATTAAATGGCATGATGCACAACAATTTCAGTATGATGCAAAACCTTAATTAAGGGGGGGAATCCACCTGCTCTTTTGGTGTGTTTTCTACATAAACGACAGTGTTGACAAATTCAGTAGATTGTTTGTTTGGCTTTTATTTCTTAACCAATATACAGTGCTGTGAAGAAGTGTTTGCCCTCTTCCTGATATTATTTTTTGCATATTTGTCAAACTCAAATGATTGAGTAATATAAAAAAAATGTTTGATGATCTCAAAGATAACCAGAGTAAATACAAAATGCAGCTTTTCAATGATTATTTAATTTATTAAGGGAAAACAGCTGTCCAAACCTACCTGCCTCCTCACAAACAAAAGTATTCATTGTTGAATTGTTGATGGATATTAATCTTTAGCCCTCATGTTAATTCATCGTTGCTTAACAAGCACAAAGATGCTTTAACTGGGTTCTGTTCATGCTGTTTTTATACAACATCCATGCTGATATATTTATGATACCAGTCTATGTTCTTGTCTAAGAAAATTGTCTCTGTGTTGTAAATTCCACCAGAAAAGTAGCACTATATTTCTGGTAGAATTTGGTCAGACTCTGATGTTAATTGAGAGGCCTGGGGTTCAAGTGGTGTTCAGAGGTTGTGTTTGGGGCTCTGTACATGGCATTCAAGTTCTTGACATTGGCAAACCACAGTTGTGTCCCAAATGACATACTACACACTACGCATGTAAAATAGTGCATAAGCATGCAATTGCAGATGCAGCACGTCTTCATGGATCTCATATTGTCATGCTGGAAAGGAAAAGCTTTTAAGCAACAGCATATGAATACCTTTTTTTTTTTTTTTTAAGAATTTGTTTGACTTTGTGTGCCAGAAGAGTCTCATTTGGGTGTAATCGTCAAGTGTCCATAGTCTTTTGGCTAAAAATCTAAAAAAAAAACCTATATACACACACACACATATATAAATGAACTATTTATTTTATCATTAATCCTCCAGCCCTCTAAGCAGGTGTGTGTCATGTCTTGTGGGATGAGTACTGGTGGACACTATATGAGGGGTTATTCTGGGTGCGTGAGAGTGCGCACGTGCGTGGGGGTGCGTGAGAGTGAGTGAGTGCGCGCGTGGGGGTGTGAGCGAGAGTGAGTGCGCGCGTGGGGGTATGAGAGAGAGAGAGAGTGGGAGGTGTGAGAGTGTGCGTGAGAGTGCGTCTGTGTATGTGTGAGAGTGCGTGAGAGAGAGAGAGAGAGAGAGAGAGTGTGTGTGTGTGTGTAAAAGAGATGGGGAGAGGGAGGGAGTGTGCGAGGGAGGGAGAATGTGTGTGTGGGAGAGAGGGAGGGAGAGTGTGTGCTGTCTATTTAAGAGCCGGGGCAGTATTCTGCGCCTCAGCTCGCTCCTCCTCCTCCTCTTTCCCCTGAACACACAGAGGCCATATTGGTGTTGTGTTAGGAATCAGGCGCGAACAGAGCGGCTAGTTTTTTTTTCCCCCCTCACACGGCTACAGGGATTGCTCGCTTTATTCACGCCCACCACGACACACCTAGACGTCGCGTGTGTGTTGTACGTGTGTCGCACACAGGTGGTGTGTGCTCGAGGTGTAACCGACTGCAGCACGCGGGCTGTTCGTCCGTTTGTTGCCGCGTTCTTATTTTCTGACAATTACATAATTGTCGGCGCAGCGACGCTCATGACACTGCAGTGAGTGTCTCTGTACAAAGGTACGTGTTTCTACAGATACGTTTATAATCCAAAACCTGAGTAATAATAATACATCAATAGCGTCGTGCTGTTTGTATGTTGCTATTTATTTATTTATTTGTTTGTTTGTTTGTTTGGTCTCAGTCCCATCTGCTTGACCTTGTGTTGATATCTGTATAGTTATTATTTTTAATCTCCCTTCAGCTGAAACGAGCTCAGTCTGTGTTTAAATACACAGGATTCCCTTTTGTAATTGTGATCATTTCTAATTCTAACACTGTTTTATTCTAACGTCCGGCTCTTCAGGACAGCTTTGGGATTGTAGGACTGAGCTGAGATCAGATCAGATGAGTTAAGTTGAGCTCCTGGGAGTGTCTTGGCCTCATTCCATGGCTCAGTGCCACATGATCCTACATTATACTGCATGTCCAGCTCTTACTACAAAACACGAGGCAACTGAGACTGCAGTGTAGATGTGTGTTAAGGTGTAGTGAAGGAGGTTGTGATGTGTGACTGGGACGCTCTCTCTGCAGAAACACTGCGCTTTGTGCCGAGAGTAAACTCCACTCTTGCAGTCTGAGCTGAAAGGACACCATGGTGTACTCTAAAGTGCACACACGCACTGCCCAACAGCAGGATGCAGACAACACCGGTTATACCTACTCTGTCAGGTGGGTACCTGCTTCAAGCATGATTTTATTTATTCATGTATTTATTTTATTCATTTGTTAAGCCACCATGCAAGGTCAAGTCGAGGTCAAACCCATCTAATGAAATAATTATTCATGCTTATAATCATCATTCACGCCATAATATTGTGTTTTTCCGCTTTGTTTTTGGACTAATTCTAGCCTAATATCCAAAATGCTTACAGAAGCAAATAAAAATCCTGAGCAAACTAAAATTGTTTCTTTCTCCCGGACAGAAATAGCTTATGTCTGCTTTATTATATCTATTATTTATTTATTTATTTATTTATTTATTTATTTAATCATCAGATACAAAATGCTTTAATTAAAGTGACACAAATCTTACAGTTGCTTTATAATCCAACAGAATCTCAGAACGCTAACTAACACACATGCAACACAGTTGTAAATGGGTTTAGTTCATTTCTATTCCCAGCTAGCTCATCACGATGAAAGTGAATTGAGAGAGATTTGGTTTATTTATTTTCTTATGTACTAACAATGTTTAAGGTCTTTTAACATGAAAAAATTAGGAAGAACACAAAGTCCAAATTCGATTCTATTAAAAAAAGAATAAGAAGTTAAATCATTTGAAGCCGCTTTATTATTAGACACGGCATATAGCATTTTGATGCTTTGTCAAGCTGTAGTTTAGATATTCCACTCTAAAAAGTTAACACAATTTTTCTAAAAATTAAAGAAGGACTTTTTTCCCCCAATTTAAGTCAGTGGTGCTGCGAATTAATGCAGGATTTGTGTTGACCAAAAAAAAAATTCACTGCATCATTAATATTCTCTCAAACTCGTAATTTTCAGGAATTGCTTCAGATCTTTATCTTGTGGGTTTTTTTTGTTGGTTGGTTGCTTGGTTTTGCCCCTTACTCTCATTTCATCATTTCATCTTGATTATCTGCCAACCACAGGCTTGCAGACACAAGCTCAGTTCTGTATTTGCCTTTTTTTTTTTTGTTGTTGTTGTATTCCCGCCAACATTACAACACATCTTATTTGAGCCACATGTATTCAGCCAGCCTTATCTGTTGTGGTTTATTTTTTTGGCATAAATATCTTGTCTCAGGTGTTAAACACCTGCAACATGTGCAATGTCACCCTCCTGCTCCCAGGCTTTTGTGTTGCACAGATGTGAATGTGTGTAATTGCAGGGTGTGCTTTCTCTTGTGTTGCTTCACTTTTCTGTCTCATGGCTCCTACATAAGGTGCATGAACAGGCATTGCAGGGCGACTGGTATTTGTGGTATTCGTTTAAAAATCTGAATTTTGGGTGCGGCCCAAGTAAATGGCTTGACGCTCTGAACAGTTTGTGGTTTTTTTTTGTTTTTTTTTAACAGGTGTCCCTTCGTTAGTGTGAGCTTTATTTTGGACACCGAGCCGTGACATGAGAAATGAGCTATATACGTTCTGAAATTGTTCTCTCAAGGGGTGTGTTCCTGTTTCAAGAAGTTATGGAAATAGACTGTGTGTGGCACCGTAGCACGTGTTTGTGACCAGTTGCCCTACTGAAATAAATTTTTACTGCCATATCTGCTTCATTCAGGAAGGCACTACTATGAACTGGATTAAAATATCGAAAATGAGAAGCCAGTTCATTGGAATCGCGTCATAGTAAAGTGTGGGTGTGAGAGAAACTAAGATTGGATGATTGACAGTCTAGGTCTGTCTTGTTCTTCAGGTCTGTGGAATGACTTTTTTTATTTCTGTTACATGTTGCACACCCCAAATATATTAATGTCTTTTAACAGTGAGTCGGAAAAGCCTGCAGGCTTATTGTCCGCTTAAATAACATAATCTTTTTCTTTGTGGTATTTATAGCATGCTAATGTTTTTTGCTGCAGAAGAAGTAAACAGCTAAGGGTTGCTTTAAATGTGTCCCAAATCATATGTTCTACACCACTTTTGTAGTCTAAATATTGAGTATTGTGTTCACAATAGAAAGTCCCACAAGAAGTGCACTTCATGCACCCGGGTGATTCATTTATTGACTGTTGACTCTTGCGTAGAGAAAGAGGGGTGGGGTTATCTTAGCCATGTCTTTTAAACGAGTTGTTAACATTTTAAAATATGCTGATAGAGCCAGCCACGTTTCATTACGTCAAGCACACATCATTTTCCTTCAGCTGGGAAATGGCTTCTACTTTGACTCAGTAAAAAAAGCAGTTAGTGCTCGGTCCAAGACGATAAAGAGAAACCTTTAGTAACTGGATATGGTTCAGAAAGGTACTTTTTAAAGCCCACGCTACAGAAGACCTAAATCTTTATATTGTTCCCAACAGTTCTGCTTTGTCATTTAAAGCCTTGCTGCATTCCTCAAGTACAGCCTGTTAGTGCTGACATACATGTTGGGTTGATTGGGTTGGACGATCTGCTGCTCCGCTATCAGCCTGTAGCATGTTTGGTCACACCTACCCTCCAACATGCACTCCATCCAAAGCTTTCTCAGTGCTGTGCTCTAATGTGAAACCAGTTCCAGAAATATGAGTGAGGCACTAATTGTGTAATGGCAATTTTACCTCAGTCATTATCCTCTGGTATCTTGCATTTTCATGATCGAATGGAGAGAGACCATATAGCAGGTTTGTGCACACCTGCCCGTTACACTTGTATGTGGGATCAATACGTGATCTAAAGCTTTATTATTCAGATTGCTCAAGACAGACACTTTTAATACAGCACTAAGAGTTTACTGTAGTCTCGTGTAGTTTGTGCTAACTGCAGAGTTGGGTCTGATTTTATTATTTTCTTTTTTTCTTCCTTGGCTGAAATAATCAATAAGGTCATACTCCAATTCTCTGAAATCTTTCTTGATCCTTAAAACTGACTGCTTGAGGAAGCTTAACTTGATGGCTCCGACCTCCACAGATAGAAACTTGACCCAGATATTAACCGAGCCTTCATGGAGTTTAGCATCAGACCAAAATCACGGAAAAGGTAGACACCAAAACACACCCAAGTCTTGGTTTCTGTTTAGATGATTGTATTGTGTACATTATACTGTTAAAGAATGGCTAAATAACACACAGGTGACATTTTCAAACACCATCAAATTCTTGCTAATCTTTTCAGCTTTTTTTTTTTTTTTTTTTTTTAAATTTTGGCCCAGTCATTTCATCTGGTACATTTATATCAGGGACTGTGTTGTAGTTATAGGTTCACTCTAAACATCCTGATCCAGCAGCATCGTGTGTGGAATTTGTTTTTAGTTGATTATTACCTAGATATGTCCTTTCTCCGTAGCCTGTTTTCCATTAATAACATTCAGGAGGTAAAAGCAGTTTAAATTTATTTATTTATTTATTTATTTTTTTAACCCCAAAAGAGAGAGAATTGCTTGCAGCAGCTTTGATATAATCCTGCATATGACTAAAACTTTAAATTTTCAAGCTGTGACTAGGAAAATCCAGGAAAACGACCCCTCCGCTCTGACCTAACCGTGATTAAATAGGTTGCTGTTTTGAGGACCACACTCCTTACACTCAGCTGACTAGATTGTTGCTAACACACACACACATTTTACATGGAACACACAGAGTTCCAGCTTGCATAAGAAAAAGAAAAACACAAGAGAGTGTCAAGAGAAGGAGCATTAAGGAAAACTACGCCAAAGTGTTTCCTGTATAGAAGCGATTTCAGTTTGGATTTTAGTTATAAATGTTTTCCTACATATAGTTCATACTCTTGGAGCAACCAAGTACTTTATTCGCCGTTTTTTCTAACTAGAATGCAAATTTTATTTGAAATTCTGTTATGGCCTGAGGGAGAGGGGGGAGGGAGAGATAGGAAGGAAGGAAGGAAGAAAGAAAGAAAGAAAGAAAAAGGAGGGTGAGAGTAAGAGAGAGAGGGATGGCGAGAGGGATGGCGAGAAGGAGGGCGAGAGAGAGAATGAGGGCAAAAGAGGAATGGAGAGAACGGAAGAGAAGGAGGGCTAAAGAGGAATGGAGAGAGAGATGGAGAGTGCGGGAGAGCGAGGAAGAGCGCGGGAGAGAAAGAGAGGGAGCGGAGCAGCAATTACATAACAAACTCCATCTGTGACATAGCAGAAAAATGTGTTGGAAAAAATGGGTTGAATCCCAAACATTTTATGAGTCCTAGAGACTGTGCTCTTTAAGTGGGAGGGACGTGATCCTGTCAATCAGTGCTCTTTTGGCCAATCCTGGACATCTGGAAAACAGAAGCTAGAACTTTCTTCTGATTGTGTACCATTTGCCCTGTGACTCAGCATGAGAAACAGTTTGAGTGAAGAATCGGGGGTGAAACCCTAATGTGGACTTTAAGCTTGTTAAACCTTCTTCTCCTCTTATAACTGTATAATCATACTAGCTCGGTTGTCATAAGTTTGAAATTCATATAAGAGAAATGACCAGGGCTCAGACAAATGCACTCCACAGCAACCAGAATTCCATTCATTACATCTCAACCACACACGGATCCTCCTCTTGCGTTATTCCAAAACCTGTGGGAAACTCTTGTAAGGATTAGCATTTTTAAATTAGCCTAATTTTTGCATGTCGTCCACTATGTAGTCGAAACTATTTTCATGTGACGGCTGCTGCGAAGCTGCTTCTTAGCTGTAGAGCTAACCGTTAGGCGGAAACTAGGATGATGTGTGAAAACTCAGATCCCTTTATGTTAATAGATGTCAGTTTTCTTCGATTCTTGTAGTTGATCGTTTTCATTTGGAAACCTTACTTCATTTCTTTCAATCTAATGTGAAATAATGCTTGTTTAAATGTGTGGTTTTTTTTTTTTCCTAACCAGATTGAAGATCTGCATGCTGAAAATCTAGCTCCATGTTGTTCAGTCTAGTGCAGTGTGATGTATTGTATTTTTAGAAACAAAGGGCAAGGTGTCGCTGAGCAATAAAGAACTGCAGAAATGCAGAACTCTGGATGGAGGGAGGGGATAGCGTGAGTCATTGAGTGGCTTCAGTGCTTCCAGCAGGAAGTAGAGTAAAACTCGATGTCCCTCCCACAGAGTTTGGCTCTGATCTGCTGACCTGCTATACGTTTTGTGCGTGTGTGAGTCCGTGTAGGTGGTAACGTGTGCCCACTGGGATTTTTCCATGGCATGAGCGTTGACGACAGGTGCGATCTGGAGAGCTGGGGCTGGACCGTGCTGTGTGTATCGCCCTACATTCAACTTGTTTTAACTCCTTTTTTTTTTTTTATTTCTTTTCTTTCTTCTCTTTTTGGTCCTGTGAACTATGTGCGTTTGAGGTAACGTTCTCAGTTAGCGCTGAGCTTTTGTGTCGTACAACAAAAGACCTCCGAGACGGTGCTAAGTGTTAAGGTCATTGCTGCAGTGTTCTCCAGTCTCAGTTCATATCGGTGCATGCCAGCTGCCCGTGTTTCAGCTGTCTAGGCAAACGCGCAGGCCTGTTGCAATCAGAACAGCTCCAAAGTTCATGAGCATGAACGCTGGAATTGTTCCCAGAGAAATGGCAGTTGGTGGTTTATGGATTTTTTTTATTTTTTTTTTTTTCTCACCCTCTCTGCGTTGGAAACATTTAGTCGACTAGAAATCGTGGACAGGCACAGAATGTGGAAACTTCCCACCCCTCTTTTTCTCTGTGTGGCTGAGAGCTGATTTGTTTTCTTTCAGTTCATCGGGTAGGCAGGGCTTCCTTCTCTGTTTAGCAGCAAGTACATTCCCTTGCTGTTTGGTCTTCCTGTGCTTTTTGTTTTCAGTTTTTACAGTGCCCGCACAGTGCCGCTCCTGTTCTGGAGTACAGCCGTAACCTCTTAACCTCTATTCTGGAGAGAGTGTTATTTTTAACCGCCTACTCCTCGTTCCACTGTCCATATGTAAACATGGGATGGTTTGAATTAAGCCAAAGCAGAAAAGTAAACTATTATTAGACTAATTCTTTATTCTGTATGAAGTGAAGTGTGAGATGCTTTCTGACTTTGTGTTACAACTATGCCTGGTTTTTAGATTAATGCTCCTGTCTGTCTGATTAAAAGGATTGTCATATAAATTAGAAAAGCAGTAATAATGATGGGTCTGTGTGTGTCATCCAGCTCCAGCTACTCCTCGTCTGCTCTGGAGTACGAGAGAGAACACAAACTCGCTCCGGTGTTTGAGTCACCCAGGATGACGCGACGCAGCCTGCGCCTGCACACCAACTCCGCTCGCTACGGAGACGACAGCCTGCTGGACTCCTCGGTCAACCGCAGCGTCTCCTTCAGTACCGAAAACAGGGTTCACCGGGAGAGCAAGTGAGACAGCTTTACTACTAATGAGGATAATCTGTATTTACATCAGCAGTGACTGGAGTCTAATCAGTTCCAACATGCTGAGACAAATCCGATTGAGTTTTTGTTTTTAATGTGAATATAAAGAGTTGATGACCATCGGTTCAATGCAATAAGAGAGATTTCTAAAAACATCATTTATGTAAAAGTTAGCAGTAAAGATTTGATATGCAAAAGTGCTGCTTTTGCACCATATTACAGTTTAATAATATCACAAAGGTTTGTTGATTTCATTTATTATTAGCTTTTGGTTAAAAAATGAACATCATTCCTGATGTTAAAGTCGATAATAAATCCCGTTTATAGTTTAACAGATTTTGTTTCCTCCTAATGACAGCATGAGCGTGTAATATTCTATTATTTTGACTTCTCAACATTCTAACCTATTAGCTTAACAATAATCTGACTTAGTGTGTTATTTCTCAAATAGTTTTATCTCAGAATTTTACTATTTATCAGTATTGTATTTCGAAAGTTTAAAGTATCTTGAACATGTTTGTTTAATATTCTTCACCTCTAAATTTGACTTCTCAAAATTCTGATTTATCTCAAATGTTATCTCAGAATTTAGTTGTTATATTTGTCACGTATTATTGCAAATTAGGTTGAACTGTATCAAATGTTAGATGTTTGGCTGAACTGCCAAATATTCTTTTTAAGCACGGTTTCAGGATTTGATTAAAAGTCTCTGGCCCCTCTTATATAGAAAACATGTACCAACAACAGTGAATACTTTTAAGCGTACGCCATTTGAGCTGCTGTTTTTATTTTTATCAAATGTACCTGCCTGCAAATCTGGCTAATTGTGTTCTCCTATTAAACAGCTTTGAGCTGGGCACTAGATAAGATTTTCACTAGTTGAAAAGCCCCATTATCAAATGCCCATATGTGTAAGACTGAAATATGGGTAATGTGAAGTCAGAATTCTGAATTTCTGCCGCTTAAAAAATAAAGCAGATCGACGTTATGTAATTTATTTTGCTTTTCCCTCACAGTTTACTTGAAGAGCAGCACATTTGCTGCATTTCCTCCACTAGTTTTCTGTAGCTTCCCACATCAGATTTAAAACACAGATTCTTGCCTACAAAGTGTCCAGTGTCCACCTACCACTGCACCACGCTCCCTTTGGGCCTCTAGCACGACTTCACTGGACCCACCGTCCCTAATGCTCCTTTTTCCACCGAGGCAGTTTGAGTGCTGGTTCGGAGCCAGAGCCTACCGGCTCTGAACCAGGAAATGTGGTTCTTAAGTAGCACCAAAATATGGCTGGTCTAGACTTAAGAACCGCTTTTGTTAGGGGCTGTGGGCGGGGCTACTGTTAGCGCTTTTGATAATGTACCTTGAGTATACTAATGTTTAATACACCTTTACTTTACCGCAATATGATCAGTTATCAGCTCACATGATAGTAGGTAGCTACATGCTAAGGCTAAGATTTTTTCTGTGTTTCTCGAGTGCAACCTACGTTTATACAAATTATATGGAGCTGCACGTACACATTGGATTCGCCGCGTTCTAAACCGGTTCTTAAAAGGCTTGCCAGTGGAACCAACTTTGAACCAGCACCAGTGCTAGCTCTGAACCAGCACCCGGTTCTTTCTGGTGGAAAGGGGCATTAGTGTACAAGGAAGCCACGAATTAAACTACCTTCCTGTCCCTATAACCAGGTGGTGGGAATAACTGCACCGTCTGTCCGATCGGCCGACACACCGTCGGTTTTCAAACAATGTCATCATCGTTTCCTGTGTATTAAAGATAAGCTCACCATCAAGATTATACACTTTCCTTGCTGTATACTGCAGGTGCAAGATATTCTCTAAGCTTTAAGCTTCTTAGAAATACAATGAATTTAGTGAGGAAAATATCTTTGGTCTTTGCTCACTCTTATTTAGGTCTGTATCTACTACACATGTCTGTTTGTTGTTTTTTTTTGTTAGGTTTTTTTATTTGTTTTTTTGAAACATAAACAATTTTACATGAAAATAATGAGGTATAAATGATTAAAATCAACAGTCTCCGCTTATGTATTAGTCTAAAATCATCAATTTGATTTAAAAAATCAAGATGATCGCTGTATGAATTAAACCGCAGCATGTAGACGTTTTGTGTACTAAGCGTTTAAGTAAGTGATGTATATAATTTTTTTGTAAAAGATCACCGTAAAGATTCTGATCTGAATGTCGCTAATAATTCTTTCTTTTTTTTCTTATAATGGGTGTATAGAGAGCGTGTAAATCTCTTACCTTGACTTAACTCAAAATTCGAACCTATTGGTTAAAAAAAGTGACTCAATATTTTATTTTTTTTTTAAGTTGTCAATTCTTTTGAGGCTAAACAAAAAAATTGAGGCATTTAGTTAACATTTAATTGTGAATTTATTCCTCACTTTTGTTTTTCACCTTTCTTTCTTTTAGGACCGTGAAGAGCAGGAGGTCTCAACGCTCTGTATCCGGTTCAAGTACACTCCTTCAGACTCCGGTGAAGAGCCAGTCCTTGGCACAACAGGCCCACAACAGCAGCATGCACAGCTGTGCCGCGAGCGACGCCTCACTCCTGTCCTCCATGCTGGATGAGTCAAGCATCCAGGAGCGCACACTCGTCGACAGCTTCTGGGGTCAGCGCACGTTACAGGACAAGCTTATGTCCACATCAGCTATTCTGAGCCAATTTGATATGTGATTGCTAAAAATCTTGTTTGGTTTGTTGTTTTATTTCTGTGCCCCATCCTGATTTAGGATTGGATAAGGATGGAGATCTCAAAGGTATGGCATTATCTCTTAATTAGAACGAGTAGTGTTCAAGCTTTTGCTTGTGTTCAGTATGGATTGGCTAGAATAATGTGTGTGTATAATGTCTAATTTCTAATGTGTGCTGTAAAGAACAGTAACAGAAAAAACTGACATGACACGGTTTTCCATTTATCTCAAATGTAGTAGATTATCCAAGGTGTCTTCATCTACTTTTGATAATTATAGCATTCTGAATTTTTAATTTATTTTTATTTTATTATTCTCTCATGGAGCCATGACATTTGCAGTTCTTTGTCTTTGTTTGCTGACCGTGTCAGCGTGGTTTGGACACTGTTCTGAAGAAAAATTTGTGCTTGTGTGCTTACAAAATCAAACATGGCCTCGGGGAAATGTTGGTCTAAGGTCTGGTTACACAAAGACCGGTGAGACGTGGCAAGTTCACAGGCATGGTGAGAGATGGAGATCATGTACTAGCTAAGAGGAAAATGGTCTTATTTGCGTTTTACCTTCGTCTTGCTATTGAGATGAGGCGTTTATTCGCGCACTGTAAAGGTCAATGATGGTTATCTGATTTATCCTGATTATAGAATTTGTCTCCTAGATATGAGGAGTTTTTTTTTTTTTTTTTTTTTGTTTGTTTTTTTAGCTGCAGAGATAATGATTGCACAAGTTCTCTATGATCTCAGCGATGCACAGTCACTGATCCAGCGCTGTGACTGTAACACTGACTGTTTTATGTTGAGAATATTTCTGTAACAATGCTACATACTATACAGTGAGGTGCTAATCTGCTGTAGTGTTGCTGTTTGTAGTGCTCACTATGTGGGTCGCAACAGTCTTATGAAAAAGATTTTGTGGCAATTGATTCAATTTGGGGAGATTGGAAATTCAACTTGTACTTTATTTAACATTGTCTATTTTTAGGTATTTACTTATAAATTTTTTTTATTCTTTCTTTAGATCAAACTCTCCATGCAGACCACAGCTTCTCTCTGAACAACAGTGGCACACACGTTGCTCAAACTCAGACCTCCACCTTACACAGTGGCTACATCTGTAGTAACTGTGTGGCCAGCCGCTCTGACAGGAGAGATGCTCTCCAAGCCTACCCCTCATCCAAAACCTGCTCCTCCTCCTCCTGTTCTTACTCCTCGGCCGCTCTGCACAGCACGGCGGTGGACGGCGCCGTCTCAGGCGCAAGCGCAGCCTTCTCCTCTCCTCACACTACGGTGTACAGCCGAGAGAGGAGCCGCCGACACAGAGCCGGTGAGAGATCTGTGTTCTCTTTTACGTTCTGCCAAGGTGTGGGAGTGTGTTGTGTGGTTTGAGCATTTTAAATTGCTTTTTTTTCCCTCATGTTGAGTCTTCTTTAATCTAACAATGAAAAAGGATATGCTCACTTATTTTTTAGCCAGTGTGTATGTGTCAGGTCATCGTAATCCCTTGCATGAAGTCATAATTGTTTTATAAACGTGTTTGGTGGTATTTAAGAAGGATACTGTGTAACAGTATCTGGTTTGTTTGTAGGTGCGCTCGGAGCGCTCTCCGAGACCTTCCTGCATTACAGCAGGAGGCTGTGCGTCTCTGTAGTGTGTGTATTTACCGTACTCATGCAGAGCGTTCTCAAGACCTGCCATCTAGGCAAAGGTACCAGCCGTCTATTTGCCCCTGAACTCGATTCCTGTTCTGTCGTCTTATTTGTACCAACACACTCTCTCTAAACTTTGAAGTAGATACATAGCTACCTGTTTTTCACTGGACCTTCACTGGACCTCCTTAATTGGTGCATGCTATTCTCTCTGAACATCTCACCTTCTTTACCTTCTCTCCCATGACTGTTGGCTCATCGTCGGCCAGATTTGCTCAACAAGACCACATTTGATAGTGTGTAAGCAGATCGGAATGTCCCCATGACTCTAAGGGTGTTTTCACATATAGTTAGTTTTAAAAGAACCAAACCCAGTTCACTTAAAGTGAACCAGAAAAGGAACTAGCCGAATGTGACCTCAGTCCGTTTGGTGTTCACAATATAGTGGACTCGAAAGAGAACCCAGTTCTCTTTTTGGTCCTCTTTAGTATTAAAGTGATCTCAGACCCTTTCGTGTTCACACCTCAACTTCATATATACCACCTCAACTTCAATAATGTTGTTGTTGTTGTTGTTGTTACTATTATTATGTTAGTAAATTATTGTTATATTTGATATATTTTGCGAAAGCGGTGCGGCAGGTGGTGGACTTTTGAGAAAACAGAAGAAATACTTTTATGTTTATATATATGTTTATAGAATAGTTCGCGTTTAATGCCATCCTCTTTCCAAATATCAATAAGTGCACATAAGATCATGAAGACTTTCTTCATAAGACCACACGACTCCGCAACCTGCCATGGTGAAAAGTTTTGTGTTTTCAGCAGTCACAGTGACGGAACATGGCTGCAGGTATGGCAAGCCTCCAGGGACATTTGGCGAAACGAACCGCAAAGCGGTCTGGGACCTCATTGCTTTCACATGTCACACACAAATCGAACCACAAACGAACCGTACTCAGACCACCTCCGGAGGTCGTCTGAGTACGGTTCGCTTCTGGGTCCTTTTAAGGGGTCTCGGATCACATGGTTTGTTCACATATACACACTGAACCGCTCCGAGAGCGTTTGGAGGGCTCAAACGAACTAGGTGTGAAAACACCCTAAACATAAATGGCGGTTTCGGCCAGGAGCTTTATTTACGCAACGAGATCAAGTTTAACATCACTAAGTTTGTGAGGAACTAAAGTGAGCACTAGAGAATCCACATAGCAGTCAGTCTGACAGAGCCTCCTCTATCCCATTAGCATAACCCATTCTAATTATCCATCATTTAAATGTTAATAAACAAACACCATGGATTTTGGTGTGTGTCTCCATGATATTTCATGTTGTTGGGTGAGGGAAGGAGGGTGGGACTTATCAGAAATGAATGGTGAAGGCATTGAGCGTTTCCTCTATTAGAGTGCTTTCTCTTTACTGCAGATGAAATCTACACTTCTCCTCCTTTCAGAACAAGCGACTGTCTTTTCGTGTCAAAACACGACTCACTGGAATGTCTTCTGTCCTGTCAGGATTCACGCCGAGATTCATTCACACTGCATGCAAATCACTTTCCACACAGCTGCCTTGAATATACTATGAGATACACAGCCTCCTTTAACCTCTGTCCCTCTTCTTTCTTTCTTTTTTTTTTTTTTGCCGTCAAGAAATTGTCCCCATGATTCTGTTTGATTTGATGACGTAAAATGGTTACAAGTTGTATTTGTGTTACATGTGTGCGTGTTAACCTCGTTCTCTCTGCAGTCCAGCTGTGCTCACTGACACACCGGTGTGTGAGGGTGTGCAGGAGAGCAGGCGCCTCCTCAGCTCAGTATATCGGGTTGAGGAAGACCAGTGGTGACAGTGTTAACGGAGGTAATAACGGAGGCTTGAGCACTGCTGTCTGTAACCACTCTAATTCATTTCTATGAATGAGATCACACCGGTCTAAAGCCTTCTTGGATTCTTGAGCCTTGAATCAGTACTGTGGCTTCTGATTTATTTATTTATTTTTCTTCCCCTCCTGCTGTTCTTGTTTATTTTCCGATCTCGGCGTCTCCTCCGACACTTGTCCGCCACGTCAGCTATCGTCACATTTCTTTCATTTCTGGTGTCGATGTTACACTGGTCTCAGACTCACTGAATGATTTGCACCAATCACTGATTCGGATTCCTTTCCTTCTGTTATGACACCTCTTCGAGTCCTGACATCTACACAATTTAACCCCTCCGGCAAATCAGCCGAGCTCGACGTATTTCACCTAAACAAATGGCTTTCTCTCGCCTGTGGGTATTACCTTGGTTACATGCAAATCCTTCCTGCCTGCATCCACCCCTGCATGTCCTGGGCTCTGCTCAGAAGGAGAAAGGCGAAGGCTGTTGGTGGAACTGAGGGGCTAGAATGATTTTTTTGTTTTGTTGTGCTGGTTTTCTGTAGGTCATGCTAGTTACTGTGGAACCATGAATGTAAATGAAAAGGTGACTCAAAAGGACCCGCACTCTCTTAACGGCCCTCTGTGTAAGTACAGCTCTACGTTACACTTCTTGTTCTGTCTCTGTCTCTCGCGCTCTCTCTCAAACACACACACACGCCCTACAAACAAGACCTGCCATAGGTACAGGCACTGCAAGTCTGAATGGATTTGGTTATAAGCCACACACTGCACCGAAAACTGCTTTCTGTAAATTTTAGGCGGGCTTTTTTTTTGTATTGTTCGAAGAGGAATTTATTCCACTTCCTGTGGCATTGGATCCATTGTGGGTGTGTTGATTAGTTTGCCCAGTGTAACGCTCAACAGGAGATGAGTCACAATCTCGTGCACAGCAAACAAAACCTACATGATTCACCAAAACGCTCGACAGCAGAAATTTAAGAGTTTGTATTTGTTCACAATTCCATATATCTATGGCAGGCCACAAAATGATTCACTTCTGGCTGTTACCTGCATAATGGTTTACCTTTTGTTTTTACTGATTTCTAACATGCCTGACTTTATTTATTTATTTATTTTTGTGATTTTTTTTTTTTGGCTGTACATGTTAAACCCCTAACAGGTGACGACTGCAAAGAGAAACAGACTTCGAAGACAATCACAGTCTCTGCAGGGTCTTCCAGAGCCCCGTGGCTAGTAGAGGCTCTGTGGGCCCTTGTAACCTTTGCAGGTTTTGTACACACTGGTTTTTAACTTGCTTTATAGTCTGTTCCAGTTTTTCCTCATGTGCTCAGTAACCATTCATGTGTATTGCGACTGAAACTGTGTTCAGTAAAGCATAAATAACTTTGTTTTCCCCCCCGTTGATGGTGTCCAGGCAGCCGTACATTAAAGGCAGGCCAGGACGTTCTTTCAGCATCCTGGTTTATCACAAGGAAGAGTCTTTCTGTTCTCTATTTGGCTGCAGTGTCTCCAGGTCATTATGATGGGATTTTCAGCTTCTTACACAATCCCTGCATGAGATGAACCAGTGGCAAAACCTCCTGGGCATTATCTGTTTTTCCCCTCTGACCCTTTCTTAATCCTGTTTCAAATACTATACCTTTTTGTCCCTGTTGCTGTGTGCAGTCTCTCAGTAACATCAATGCCTCTGTGTCAGCATGAAGGCAAATCATTTTCACCTTCACATGCATGAACTGTTAGTCATCAGTGAAAACTTTCAGGGCAGGTTACCTTGACTTGGCAAAGGAACCGTATTTAGCTCATGCGAGAGAGACGTTGCTTTGTAGCCATTCAGTTAAAGCCACAATAGGGCAATTCAGAAGTGCAGTAGTAGTCATGACACTGAACTTTTTAACTCACTGGCATGACTATGTAAACACTGAGCGATGTAAAGAAAAACGCACTCCTCGTTGGATTATTTGAGTAGCCGAATTGACCTCCAGTTGTGGCTATAACTAATAATCATATTTCAAATATTGTTGGTGTGTGTTCTCACACAGCAGTACACGCCATAGCTAAATCTCAGCCCGTAGTGTTTACAGTGACCGTGTTTCACTCCCTAACGCGTTGACTAACACAGCAATGTGCAGGTGTGCCTTCGTTCTTCTCTTCTCAGCTGATTACTTACCCTAATCTGTCTGGTCGCAGCCCCTGCAAATTCCCTAACCCATTGTGCTTATCTTCTCTGTGGCCTGATTTATGGCTGACCGTGTGTGTGTACACTTGTGTGTAGGCAGTGCAGCTTCAGGAGCATTACAGTGGTTGGGAACGGCGTGGTACCAGATGGTCATGCTCATGTCTCTGCTTAACGTCTTTTTCTTGACTAGGTGAGTTTTTATAAGAGATTTGTATCTGTGCATGTGGTAACCTGTCAAATTCCCTTTCAGATTTGGACTTGAATTTCATCACTATGCGTTGCTGTGTATTTGAAAACAAAAAACTAAATGCATGTCGCTACAGACAGAACACGACGGTGCTATACTGTGCATTTGTGTTGAAGATGATGGCAGGCAGCAGTTTCATTTTATGATTCATGGCCTAGTGCAACATGTACTCTACTGAACACTTTTCACTGTCTGTCAGGATGTTTTATTTGTAATATACCATTTATTTACATTTGATCTGTTCCGTAATTTAACAATATGTGAAAAACATGGATACTAAATTAATTACTGCCGAGCTGAATGACACCGGGAATTCGACCCCTCAAATATATGTTTTCGATTTATAAATTTTTCTGAATTCCCGCCTCATAAAAACTGATGCACGTCTCAAAACAAATGAACCTCTGAAGTATCACACTTTACCTCTTTCTGCAGGATCCTGCCTATACTTCAGAAACTTTTTCTGATTATTCTTCCCTTTATCCTTTCCCTTGGTAAGTCATGTCGGAGGTATTTTTATTTAGTTCCTTAGATTACCCGAGAATCTTATCTCTCATTTTCATTTCCCCTGCTCCAACCTGTTTTCTGTCATTTAGCCGTCCTGTGGTACTGGGGAATGTTCAGTTTCTCGACTCTTTGGCCTATAGTGAACGTAACCGGAGACTCGCCCATAAATAAAGCACTCGATGTTCAAACTGATCTCACATTATCAGGTAGAACCATTGAGGTTGAACCTGACATCACCGAATCAGAAGCAAGCTCTCAGGTAAATGAAGATCCCATATGTATCTTCTGCCTATAAAGTTTAACCACTGCAGAATTACAGTTGCTGTGGCCTTCGCAGGAGCTGCCGGTCGTATCCGAGGCTGATTCTGAACGACTGGCACGGATAGAGCAAAGCCTTGGGATGCTGTGGGACAAGGTGGCAGCGTCAGGCGGGAAACAGGAAGAGCGGCATGCCGAGGTGCTCGGCCTGTGCAGTTCACTGAAAGAAGAGCTGCGTACCAACACTGATAAAGACTCCATGGGCCAGTGGGTGGGCTCGCTTCTAGAGCAGCGATTAAGCCTGCTGAGAGCCGAGATGGAGGAACAGACTGAGCGCTCGCAGCAGGTACGTCTGTGACGGGAACAAATTTCACCTTTCCGGTCAAGTACAGAGGAATGAAAGGCTTGATGATTATTAGAGCGCACATTCTTCTCGTCTTCTTCCTCCAGCATCAGGACGAGTCTGAAGCCGAGAAAACCAGGGAAACTCAAGAGTCACGGCTAGCCAAGATCGAAGCTCTTCTTCAGGAGCTAGCACAAAGAACCGAGGTACTAGATTTCACCACCTGATCCTAATCACGCCTCATTACCGTGTGGCTTGTATAACTGAATGTGTGTATGTTTAATGTTTAAAGGAGTTACAAACAAGACCAGATCCAGAGACACCGTCTGTCGTCAGGTCTGTCCCTCGCTATATTATCATTTAATTACTTAACGTTTAATATTCGGGTGGATTTAAGTGGTGCTCTGCTATACACGTATATCATGGAAACTATCTGAGGTCAAAGATTCAGAATACTTTGTTACTTAGGTGTATAAAATTGGATGTCATTTTAATTACACATCACCAGCTACAGCCAACCTGTGGCCACTTAATAAGCTGAAATGTCCTCATAACTGTGACATGTAGAGAACACAGGATAAAACCAAGAACACGGGATTCTTAGAAATTGCGGTGTGGTGTGCAAACTGCAAAGTATCTTATTCACACCTGACCACAACTTTCTCTGTAGTGAGGAAATGGATAGTGTTCCTCACGCTGCTCTGCTGGCACAAGTGCGCAAGCTGGAGGAAGCGCTGAGCAGCATCAGGGCTGACCTGCGGGGCGTGACTGCTTGTACAGGAAGGTGCGAACAGCTGGATTCTCTTCATGACACTGTAAGTCACTTGTCTGTTATTACCTTAAATCTTTACCATATCGTCTGTAATATGTTTTCTTTCTGACATACAATGCTTTGACGTCCGTTCTTTTGCTTTCCAGATTTCCGCACAGGTCAAGAAGGAGCTTCAGGTTCTTCTGTACGGCAGCGAGCAGAAGGACGTGAAGCTGCCAGGTTCTTTGATGCAGTGGCTTTCGACTCAGTTTGTGAGCAACTCGGACCTGCTGGACTCACTCGGCACTCTGGAGAAGAGAATTCTGGGTAACTTGTCACTTCAGATAGAGGAGATGCAACAAAAACCAAGTGAAGAGACAATCACACAGAGTGTCCTGCAAGCCACAGAGCAATCTGGCTTATCAGAAGAGGTAAAAGTGTCACGAACTGAGCTGCAGTCTTTTTTTTTTTTTTTAAGACAATTCCCTAATACTTTAACTTACTCTAATCTCTCTCACCAGGACATCCAGCTGATCGTGCAGAATGCTCTGAAGCTCTATTCTGAGGACCGCATTGGCCTTGTGGATTACGCTCTAGAGTCCGGAGGTACAGTATCCAAACCAAATGCAGAAGTGATGGTTTAAGAGAGAGCCCTGACAAAGCACTCTGGTTTTGGTTTTGAATTAATGTTGCAGTTACGAACATGCCGAAGTGTTTGCAGTGAGCTGTATTTTCAGCCTTCTTTTGCATTACAGAGGATCAGGTCCTGTATGGAGTGGAATATATAAAAAAAAAAATATCAGAGCTAAATTCAGCTTGAGTTGAGTTTCCAGGGACCGAAAAGCTTGTGTGTTTTATGTATCCGTCCATTACGGAATCTGAAATAGACTAATATAAAAGACGATGTTTTTTAATATAAAAACATGTGAAATATTTCTCTCCTTTAAAATAAAATTCCTCCCCCAAATTAGTATGGTGATGAAAGTATCCCAGTGGTACTTGGGTGATCTACTATTTCTGGTAGATTTAATATACTGTTTAGGTAATATTACCTACAACTCTTTGGGTGAAGGAGGAAGAGTTTTGTGACCATTTGCTTCACCGAATTCAACCTATGAACGAGTGAGGCTGATGAGAGTAGTGCATTTGTGATGCATCTTCAGTGTTTTTAGAGAGTTGTACATGAAGGGACTGGTAAATGACATGTTGAAGAAAAGCTGAAACGCAGCGAGGAGTTTAGTTTGTTCATGGTGATGGTGTGTGTGACAAGGCTACAGATTTCTCTTCTGTAACATGACCTATCAGTATGTCCCAGTATTTTAAGTGCATAGTAGGGGAGACCAGGGACAGTTGTAACACTTTTTTAGCAATACATCAAAAACCAGTTTTACAGGAATAACCAATTTGTTATATTATAAACTTCAATCTGTCAACTGCTGAAACAATGTATTTAAGTGGTTTTATGAAATATGTACAGGTTGCAAAATTGATTTTAATATAGTCTCTCCACTGTTACAACTGTCCCAGTGTACAGGGATGGTTGTAACGCATGTCATCTCATGTGGGCTAGCTTGACTGCTAGTTTGACACTTGTTAGCCATTTATATTTTTAGCTTACAAAATAGTGATTCTAATACTTGTTTGAATTCATAGACATGTGATCCTATAACAGCATTCAAAAAAGTACATCAGAAAGAACATTTTTTTTTACCTCAAAAACAATCTTTTGTAGATAACTTCGTCAGGAAGATTCAAATGTAGCTCTCTTTATGGCAAAAATGGAGGGAAACTAACTGAGCATGTGCATCACTCTAGGTTGTTTCTGATTGGAGGAATTCAAGGTGTTACACCTGTCCCTGGTCTCCCCTATAAATAAATCGGGATGAATGGGTCTGCATTGAGCATTCAAGTGAACGAATCCCATGTTTTGGTGATAGACGTTTGTAATGAATCCCATGTTTTGGTGTCAAATTTTGAGACTGTGCTTAAAGTGAAGGGTCTTTGGTGAGGGTCCATCTCCGAAACCAGGTTCTTCCAAACAAGTCCATTTAGAGAATTACGGTTGGATTTCTTTTAATAGAGGTTTGAAAGCAGCTGTTTTGAGCGAGCGTGTTGTAAGTGAATGTTGAAATCGAAGCTGCATGACTATCGTGTGTATGCGATTGTGTTTAGGTGGCAGCATCCTGAGCACACGTTGTTCTGAGACATACGAGACGAAGACCGCACTGATGAGTCTGTTCGGTTTTCCTCTGTGGTATTTCTCCCAATCTCCTCGCGCAGCCATACAGGTAAGCTCCATTCCTACTCTGTGTTAACATTACACACACACTGCTATACAATACAAACTTCTTCATAACACACCCCACACCCCCTTCCCTCTTCTTTGTGTTTTTTTTTCCCCCTTCTCCCACATCAGCCAGATGTACATCCTGGTAACTGCTGGGCATTTAAAGGATCCACCGGCTATCTGGTGATTCGACTGTGCGTGAAAATCGTTCCTACTGCCTTTTCCCTGGAGCACATCCCCAAAGCTCTCTCACCTACAGGCAACATCAGCAGTGCACCACGTAACTTCACAGTCTATGTAAGGCACACTACTGAAAGCAGACTGCCATAGACTTGGGGAGGGACTTTATTAGCCAGTGTTGCACATAAATGTGACTTGTACCTAAGCGTAATGAAAAAAATCGTCTATTATGACAAGTGCATGAAATGTTGGCTTCAGATTTCAAGTGCATGATTACTGTAATTTTATTATTGCACAATATAATAGAATATTAGTAGAACCTGTTGACATTCGTGCCTAGGGTTGTGTCTCATGCAGCTATGTAGTGAATCAGTATACCGTGTACACGAGGTCAGGCATTAATAAGGACCCCGGGCTTCACTACATATCAGGACACTGATGACTCTGGCAACAGTCTGATTTCCTCATCCATCACTGAAAACCCAAATATGTCAGTTTTATACATGTTTGGTAACTCAAGCACATGCATTTGTCATGGTACTTCAATCAGGATTGTAGGATAGATTGTGGATTTTTTTTTTTTTTTTTTTTAAATTAGATGTTAGACTCCAGCTCCAACAAAACCGTATGTAGAATCTGTAATGTAAGTACTTTATTTGAGAGCTACAACAACAACTAAGCTATTTACATCTGTAGATGAAGTTGGCTGAAAGTTTGTCAGGCATTTTTGTAGAACAATTTCCAATTAACATAGCAAGCAGTGTTGTATAAAGTACTAGAAAGCAATACTTGAGTAAAAGTAGAAGTATCGTACTAGAAAAAGACTCTGGTAGAAGTGAAAGTTACCTTTTAGAATATTACTCAAGTAAAAGTCTTAGAGTATATGATATATACTGTACTTAAGTATCAAAAGTAAGTTTCTGATATTTAATGTATTTGAAGTAAAAAGTAAAATATTAGTGATTTTCGGTAGGTATAAGAGGCACTTCATCCGGTAGGAAGAATCTTTCATTCCAATGTACAGAAACATTTCTTGCAAATACAGCCACGGGTGTAAAACATTATCTTCTTCACCCTGTTCACCACTATCATCGGGGTGGTCGTCTACGACAGAGGTGGCTAAACCGCGGCTCCCGAGCCACATGCGGTTCTTACTGTACGTTCATATCGAAGTTTGTGTGTCTTTTTATTGTGCGTGTTTGCTTCACTAGAGTTAAATACGGTATTTTCGTCAAACGCACATGTGAGTGGGATGAAAATACCTCAAAGTTTCTCAGTAGGAGCAAGATCATTTGAGTCAACAATTTGTCAAGTTCGCTCTCAAAATGGCAGGAAAAAAGGTGATGATCATGTGTATGATGTGGCTCTTTGTGGTAACACAGTAAAAAATATGGCTCTGTTGTGGCTCAGGTTCATTTGTGCTTCCGCCTCCTTTTGGCAACATTACGCTGAAATAGAGCGTGCGGAGCTGCGTAATGCAATCTAGGAGCAGTGATTCGTCAAACCTCCCTTATTGCAGTCGCAATTTTATTTATTTATTTATTTTTATTTATTTATTTATTTTTGTAGTAACTAGTAACGAAGATGCTTAGTGGAAATATAGCGGAGTAAAAGTATATATTTTATCTAGGAAATGTAGTGGAGTGAAAGTTGACAAATTTAAATAGCGAAGTAAAGTACAGATACGTGAAATTTCTACTTAAGTACAGTAACGAAGTATTTATACTTTACTTCGCTATTTAAATTTGTCAACTTTTACTCCACTACATTTCCTAGATAAAATTGTTTACAGTAACGAGGTATTTATACTTCGTTACAACACTGATGGCAAGCATAGATGCTTCCTGGTTTGTGCAGTGCATTATGGGATTTTTAGGGAGCGATCGTTCCTATCGCACTGGAAGGGTTTTGCGTTAGAGAGAGAGAGAGAGATCAGTGCCCTGGTTACTGAACTCGAGAGCTGATTGAGACACACCCTGGGTGAAACATGTCGACCTTGCTGTGTTTAAGACCGGACATCTGAAGGGTTGCGGTCTGACTAGTGTTGGCGTCAAACGGTCAAAACAATATTAAAAATCTGTAGGCGGAAAAATACTATTTATATCATGAACACTTTTAGATTTTTTTTTTTTGCATTAACCTCTGAGTTGTTACACGATTTTTTTTTTTGATGAGTTTAATTCAGTAAAGGTTGAGCAGGATGTGTTTTTTTCAATTTTTTTTTTTTTTTTAGGGAAGGTATTTTACAATTTATATTTACAATCTAAAGGAAGTGAGTTCTGTAGTATTCACTGTTTCCCTGCCGTTCTCTGAAGGGTCTGGAGGATGAACAGCAGGAGGAGGGGCAGCTTCTCGGGGAGTACGTCTACCAGGAGGATGGAGACGCTCTACAGACCTACCTAGTCACGGTGAGGGATCTGCACACAAGCTTACATTTACATGGGTTCTAGGAGACGTTACCTACTTTGCAGGAGTTCCTAATTGATGTTGTCTGTGTGGCTTTGTCCTGGTCAGAGAAGATTCCAAGCTGGTATTACCTCCTGTTTTACACCAAATTCAACAGTCCTCCGGTTGTTTGTCTCCCACAAAGAAAACCACCTATTTTCTGTAGGGGGGGTTTGATAGTTGCTACTTTCTATATCTGGCCTAGTCATAATCCAGTGTTTCTCCCCAGATATTTAACACTCCCAGAATCACAAAATTGAAAAATCACTGCTGTAGAAGAAGCCTCAGCCTTATACTTGGTCTTGGTGAGTGATTAAAAGCTCGACTACACCTAGGGAACCTAGGGAAAGCATTTTAAGGAAGAGGAAAAAAAAGGGGAACTGTTATAGTGATGTGAAGTATTACTTTATTCGGATGTGCATAACATCATAGAATATCTAATAATACACATGACACAAGAACCTCATTCCTCCTCAGTAACTTCATTGCTGTCCAGATGTCAGGGTATTTGTACAGGGATTTTAATATTGGACATATATATATATATATATATATATATATATATATATATATATATATATATATATATATATATATATATATATATATATATATATATATATATATATATATATTATATTATATTATATTTTCAAGAAGTAACTCCCTGAGACGATGAGGAAGAAACCCTGAGATGAACACGTAGCTAAGGGGAGCCCATGGTCTTCTGGGTGACACCGGAGAGTGTGATTTATAAATATATAAAAACAAAGTGCAGTTGGTACGCAGGAAATTTATATTAGCTTTAATATTAAGGCTATTTTGTTCGTTATCTGTTCACTATAGGAGACTTGAGCGCAAAACTGTTCAGAGCAACTGCTGGGCTAAAGATGTCCGAGCAGTTGTTGTCCTAAGCTTCACTTAAAAAAAAAATATAATAAAATGATTAGACATTACCTGATTACCTGATGGATGAATCCCATCTGAATAGCACTTTAAATGACAGTCGTGGTTTTGAAGTTAAAACATGCTAAAGCTCATGTTTGTGCATCTGTACTTTTATTACCTCATGTAACACAACTAGTGACCTTTTTAAAGAGAATTTTGTCTTTCTACATCCTTTACCGTATCTTTGTGGGTTTTTTTGTCTGTCGGAATTGAGATTTTTTTCATGATGCAATGTTTACAACCTTGAACCTCTCGGCATCCTCTTTCTTTAGCGCTATGATAAGCTTTCTTTTTCCCTGCTCCCGTCGATCCTTAACCTTTCGGCTCACATCCTGTTAGTTAAATCTTATGTAACAGATGAAATCTCACAGTAAGACTGTACTGTGTCGAGGTTATTAGACTCAATAAGGCTCATTCAGATCACTTTTCCAGCCCAGGAATATTTCTAAATGTTTGCGCGTGTCCATCTATAGAGAATTATTATAAACAACTAGCATTTCCTTTTTGTGATGATCTGTGTTCAGGTAAATCGTTTATATAAAGCATTTGATTGCTGTATGTAAGCTTACAGAATAAAAAATGTGTATATAATGTAAATAAACTGTAGATGTAGGGTGTATCAATTAACTGCTATGCACAAGGTCCCCAGAAAACAGGACGCTCTTCACCTATACAAGCAAAATATTGCTGATTGTTTATTCTGATTTACAAACCAAAACAATGCAAAATTTAGCACATGCCTGTATGTAATGTTTTTTTTTCTCTCTGCTGGATTGAGCCCCTTTATTTGTTAGAGATATTTTCTAGCATTTGTTAATGTACTGCTGGACACATGACTAACTGTATCTGCTGAAGTAAACACATTTCAATAGTGCTTTCTGCTAAACCAGCTATTTTAGAGCACTATGTTTGTATAGACAGGATTTCAGAGGTTTTTTGTGAATCCAAATTGCTTGATTTTGCTGGGGGGTTTTTTTGTTGAGGGTTTTTTTTTGTTTTGTTTTTTGTTTTTTGTGAACTTGAAAGCACAGGATTCTTCTTTTAAACTCCTACCAGTGCACCGATACCATAAACAATCGTTTTCTATGATAGCTGTACTCATGAATACCAAATTTGCAGTAAATTTCCAAAGTTCCTTTAAATATTGTGGCTGAAATATCGATATTAATGGCTCGACCTAATTAACTGTTGCTAGAAATGTCACAAATGGTGTCGTCTCACCACCCAGTGGGCTTTCAGATATCAGAACAGTGAGTTGTCAGTTTCGTTATCTGTTGACATTATCATTTCACGCTTTCTAGGAAAACGACACCGAAGCTTTCCAGATCATCGAGCTGCGAGTGCTGAGTAACTGGGGTCACCCCGAGTACACGTGTCTGTACCGCTTCAGGGTGCACGGTGAGCCGGTACAGCAGTGATACGACACTAAACTGGATGTGGAATTTCACAGAGGAGATACCGTGCCACTCTGCCCCAATGCAGAAACGCATAACATCATTGCTTGCTTTAACCATTAAAGCTTTGTCTCTGTGCTTTACACTCCTGTATCTCTCAGACTGAGTTCATCTCCATCTGGAATTTTCCCCATCTGTTTTTTTTTTATCCCTCCCACTTCTGTGTGACTTTACTCCAGCATGCGACACAGACAGAGAGCAGCAAACCCGGCATGGTCTGAACTGCACTGAAGAACACTCAGTATGTTTATCCTTAAACAAAATGGACTACGGTGTATTTAAATCAGCATGTTGTAAATATTGTTCATAGTTTGTCTGCTTAACGCGTGTCTAATAATTTTGCATTTTCCAATAGTGTAATGATTTTCAAGTGCCCAGCTAAGAGAGACTGTTATTAATCACTATTTATTTTTTTATGTATTTGTGTTGATCTTAGTAAGACTTTATATTGTGTATTTTTGTAAATGCTTTTCAAATCATTTTGTAATTATTGAGGGACCACAGGTTGGCTTTTGCAATGAAGTTATATTTTGTTTGTGTGGGATGTTCTAATAAAGAATAATTTTTTAGAAACTTTGTGTAAAATTCATTATTGTAATCATTTTATATAAACAGAAATGGGAAAGAAAATCTTCTCACTACATCTCACACACACACACTTATAACCATGACCATAATTACTTTCTGTAACAAATATTGACGTCAGACCCCGAAGGTATATGATGCAATTGGGAAACTACCCAGGAAGCATTTTACCATTACCAATGATGCACTAATACAATATCTGACAAAAGGTTTTTGAACATGTGATCACACCCATGTGTTCCTTCCCCAAACTGTTGCCAAAAAAATTCACACAATTATACAGGATGTTTTCATATGCTGTAGTATTACAGTTCTAATTTACTGGAACTAAAAGGACCAAACCTGTTCCAGCAAAACGGTGCTACACATTGACGTCCATAAAGACGTGGTATTCCAAGGGTGTTCTTCAGAGTCCTGTTCTCAATAACAATGAACACCTTTGGGATGATCTGGAACACAGACTGAACCCCAGACGTCTTCACCTAGCATCGGTGTCTGATCTTACAAATGCTCTTGCACTGAATGATCACAAATCCCCACAGACATGTTCTAACATCTAGTGAAATGCCTTCCTAGAGAGTGTGGGATGATCAGGCGTCTTTGAGGTGAGTACACCGAACCTTGATGAGCAAGCTTCAGAAAGGGAGGCTCCAAAAACAAGAGGAAACCTTTCCTGATCCAATTCAATTCAGTTTATTTGTATAGAGCTTTTAACAATTCTCATTGTCTCAAAGCAACTTTACAGAAGTATGGAAACAAAACAGGGGGCGGGGGGGGGGGAAGAAATATATAATAATAAAAGCAGAATAAATAAATATATACAATTAAAGTTTAAAATTAATTACAAATATATTAACTTAAAATGTAAAATACTATATATATCTATCCCTATCCCTAATGAGCAAGACGGTGGCAAGGAAAAACTCCCTGAGAGTAAATGATGAAGAAACCTTTAGAGGAACCAGGCTCAGAAGGTACCCCATCCTCATTGGGGTGACACTGGACAGTAAATAATGTCAATGTAAATAATGTCCTTCCTACAATAGTTTATAATGGTGTAACTGAGAGCTCCTGAGGAACTAAAGGGTTCATCTCAGACCTGATAATCCAGGTAACAGCTGATAGTGGTGTTATTATTATTAATACTTATTGCTCATCTTATTCAGGGGGTGGTTCAGGGCAAATACAATGTTCAGAGTATTTATTTTCTATTCTGCTACTTAAATGAAACTCAAACAAAAACACAACACTCCGGTAGGTGGCGTAAGTGTGCGTTAAAAACGATCCCTCCGAATAAGCCCCGCCTTCTGCTTCAGGATTGGTTATTATAACACAACGCGTGCTGTTTGCGTGTACTATTAGCCAATCACGGTTCGAGGATGGTCACTGTCATGATAATATTGTATGAGAGCAAGAAGAGGCGTTTAAAAAGACTGTGATTTTTATACCGAGTTGTTTTTGGGTGGTGGCTGATGTTTATTTAACTGGAACGTCTCTCTGTAGCTAAAGGATTTGGAGCACGGTTTGTTAGATCAGTTTGTATAGTAGTAAGTTTTAAAAGTTTGTTGTAGTTTGTGGAGAGAGAGAGAGACAAAGAGAGAGAGAGAGAGAGAGAGAGAGAGAGAGAGAGAGAGAGAGAGAGAGAGAGAGAGAGAGAGAGAGAGAGAGATTTTAAGATTTATTTTCTTTATTGTGATCAAAGAAACACAGTGACATGCAAGCCATAAAGTGTGTGGTGGTTGGAGACGGGTAAGTGTTTTTGTTTTTGTTATTGTGTGTATGTGTGTGTGTTTGTTTTTGTTTGTTTTTTTGGATGTGTGTTTGTGGATGTGTATATATATGTGTGTGTGTGTGTGTGTGTGTGTGTGTATATGTATGTATGTATGTGTGTGTGTGTGTGTGTGTGTGTGTGTGTGTGTGTGTGTGTGTGTGTGTGTGTGTGTGTGTGTGTGTGATGTTGGTTTACCTGCTCTGTAGTTTGAAGTCTTGCTCCTCACATTGCTATATAAATGTCTTTGACAGTGTTTCTTATGCTCTGTTACTTTGAAGCTTTATAACGAGACACTGACTCAGTGAATGGGAAACTAAATAAAACTAACATCATCGTGCACTGATATTAAACAAGGCTGGATTCATTTCAGTGGTGTAGTTTAATGAACCTACACATTTTTTTTACTAATCATCCTCTTTCTGTCTCTCTCTCTCAAACACACATATACACACATACACACACATACATATGCACACACATATACACACACACACATATAAACGCATACACACACACATACACATATATACACACACATATACACACACACAGACATATATACAGTATACACACATACATATACACACAGACATATACAGTATATACACACACACACACACACACATACATATACACACACATTCTTTAGTTCACTCGCTATCATTTTCGTTATCTCCGGTATTTTTCCTCATTCCTATAGTGTTGGTGTTTGTGTAAATAAAGACAGATCCTGTGCTGTTAGAAGCTTAACGATTAATAACAAATTTAAAAATATAATTTATTATATTATCGAATGTTCATAACAGCCAGTAAATATTAAATCCATGCATTTAGTTAGTTTATTCAAACGAATGTTTATTAATAATCTAGCAGTCAGAGGTGAGTCACTCATGGTGTATGAGATAAGCAGTGTTACTCAATGTGGAGTCTAAATGTTTATTTATTTTTACATTTGGTTACAGTGCTGGAAATCAAACCCAACTGATGTAAATGGTGTTGTTGATATTGTTAATTTTGTGTAGTTATTTCTGTATAAATAACTTTTGTATAGGATTTATGTTTAGGAGCTATGACAGGCCGTGTGTGTCTGTGCGCGCGTGTGTGTGTCTGTGTTTGTACGTGAGAGTGTGTCTGTGTTTGTGTGCGTGTGTCTGTGTAAGTGTGTGTCTGTGTTTGTGTGCGTGTGTCTCTGTGAGTGTGAGTGTCTGTGTGCGTGTGTGTAAATAGATGGACATATTGTATGGTGCTGTACATGTATTTATGTATAGGAGAGGCTGTGTATCTCTGTGTGTATCTGTATCTGTGTGTGAGCGTATACGTTTGTAGATAGATGGACATTGTATGGTGCTGTACCATTTATGTATAGGAGATAGGAGAGGCTGTGTGTATGTGTGTCTGTGTGTATTGGCTGTACAACATTTACTTTATTGGCTAAATATCTTCAGATTACATCAAATAACATAAAATAATAAATAAAGTATATGTGGTATAATGTTATTGTAAAGCAGAAGTGTTGACTTCATTTGAATGTATATTGGACTTTTTTCCTGAAACTGTTTGGTTTAAAAAATCTTGTAGTAGCTCTGTTCTGTATGGAGTAGATCAGGGGTACTCAAATATAAACTTACCAAAGGTCCACTTACCAAATTTCCATTCAGTCCGAGGTCCGGAAAAGTGATCGTCAAATTACAAATAGAGAACTCCAACAAAAAAATCCCCAGAACTTTCAAACTTGTAGGTCTTTTAGTGTGAAAGGTGACACCTTCTTTGTGCCACCAGTTGTTTAAACTTGGGCATAAAAGGTGTGATGGCCTGATCTAACTATTACACTGCTTGTAGCTTCATAAGATGATTTCAACTGGTTTATTTTTGTTGTCCTTAACTCTGTGTTCTGAGTGCAATTTTGTTCAAAATATGCATCCTTGGTTTCATAGTGACGTTTTACATTACCACTTTTGATGATTGCTACCGTGTCGTTGCAGATTAAACACTGGTTTTTTTTGCTTCCACCGGGGAGCACGAATGCATATTTTTCTGTCCACTCACTTTTAAACTCGCGGTTTTCAAGATCAACTTTTCTTTTCTTATCAACGGGCAGCTTTGAACAAGCCATTTTCACTTTTAGTCAGCAAAAGATATAAATAAAAATGTTAGTTACTGATATTTGCACTGTTATTTGCACGATGAGTCTGCCTTTTCACATGTCTGACCCGGAGCACGTGACCGGTCTGGTTGCTATAGCGATGCTGTTACCGCTTCTGTGATTGGACATAGATGACTCAAACAGATTAGGAGACGCTTCAAAGATATATAGCGCAGAATCACGATGGCGCGCTTCACGGAAAACTCATTTGTTTTGTCAAAATAGCAATTTGGTTTGGGCGTCGGTCCAGATTGAACCCTGTTTGTGTCCGCACACGGACCGGAGTCCGCCTATTGAGTACCCCTGGAGTAGATACAAAAACATTTTTAAATGCAGTGTTAATAGTGGTGCTGTTTAAAGTTTGCTATAATGGTATGCTGTCACTGCCGATATGCACTTATTAATATGCATTCATTCTTAGCGGATTTTATTTATTTATTTTAACTATAGGGCAGTGGGAAAAACATGCCTTCTGATCAGCTACACCACTAACGCCTTCCCTGGAGAGTACATCCCTACAGTGTGAGTAACATTACAGATTAAACCCCTACAGTGTGAGTAACATTACAGATTAAATCCCTACAGTGTGAGTAACATTACACATTAAACCCCTACAGTGTGAGTAACATTACACATTAAACCCCTACAGTGTGAGTAACATTACAGATTAAATCCCTACAGTGTGAGTAACATTACACATTAAACCCCTACAGTGTGAGTAACATTACAGATTAAACCCCTACAGTGTGAGTAACATTACACATTAAACCCCTACAGTGTGAGTAACATTACACATTAAACCCCTACAGTGTGAGTAACATTACAGATTAAATCCCTACAGTGTGAGTAACATTACAGATTAAATCCCTACAGTGTGAGTAACATTACACATTAAACCCCTACAGTGTGAGTAACATTACAGATTAAATCCCTACAGTGTGAGTAACATTACACATTAAACCCCTACAGTGTGAGTAACATTACAGATTAAATCCCTACAGTGTGAGTAACATTACTGATTAAACCCCTACAGTGTGAGTAACATTACACATTAAACCCCTACAGTGTGAGTAACATTACAGATTAAATCCCTACAGTGTGAGTAACATTACAGATTAAATCCCTACAGTGTGAGTAACATTACACATTAAACCCCTACAGTGTGAGTAACATTACAGATTAAATCCCTACAGTGTGAGTAACATTACACATTAAACCCCTACAGTGTGAGTAACATTACACATTAAACCCCTTCAGTGTGAGTAACATTACACATTAAACCCCTTCAGTGTGAGTAACATTACACATTAAACCCCTTCAGTGTGAGTAACATTACACATTAAACCCCTTCAGTGTGAATAACATTACACATTAAACCCCTTCAGTGTGAGTAACATTACACATTAAACCCCTTCAGTGTGAGTAACATTACACATTAAACCCCTTCAGTGTGAGTAACATTACACATTAAACCCCTACAGTGTGAGTAACATTACACATTAAACCCCTACAGTGTGAGTAACATTACACATTAAACCCCTACAGTGTGAGTAACATTACACATTAAACCCCTTCAGTGTGAGTAACATTACACTTTAAACCCCTACAGTGTGAGTAACATTACACATTAAACCCCTACAGTGTGAGTAACATTACACATTAAACCCCTACAGTGTGAGTAACATTACACATTAAACCCCTTCAGTGTGAGTAACATTACACATTAAACCCCTTCAGTGTGAGTAACATTACACATTAAACCCCTTCAGTGTGAGTAACATTACACATTAAACCCCTTCAGTGTGAGTAACATTACACATTAAACCCCTTCAGTGTGAGTAACATTACACATTAAACCCCTTCAGTGTGAGTAACATTACACATTAAACCCCTTCAGTGTGAGTAACATTACACATTAAACCCCTTCAGTGTGAGTAACATTACACATTAAACCCCTACAGTGTGAGTAACATTACACATTAAACCCCTACAGTGTGAGTAACATTACACATTAAATCCCTACAGTGTGAGTAACATTACACATTAAATCCCTACAGTGTGAGTAACATTACACATTAAACCCCTTCAGTGTGAGTAACATTACACATTAAACCCCTTCAGTGTGAGTAACATTACACATTAAACCCCTACAGTGTGAGTAACATTACAGATTAAATCCCTACAGTCTGAGTAACATTACACATTAAACCCCTTCAGTGTGAGTAACATTACACATTAAACCCCTACAGTGTGAGTAACATTACACATTAAACCCCTTCAGTGTGAGTAACATTACACATTAAACCCCTACAGTGTGAGTAACATTACACATTAAACCCCTTCAGTGTGAGTAACATTACACATTAAACCCCTACAGTGTGAGTAACATTACACATTAAACCCCTTCAGTGTGAGTAACATTACACATTAAACCCCTACAGTGTGAGTAACATTACACATTAAACCCCTACAGTGTGAGTAACATTACACATTAAACCCCTTCAGTGTGAGTAACATTACAGATTAAATCCCTACAGTGTGAGTAACATTACAGATTAAATCCCTACAGTGTGAGTAACATTACACATTAAACCCCTTCAGTGTGAGTAACATTACACATTAAACCCCTACAGTGTGAGTAACATTACACATTAAACCCCTACAGTGTGAGTAACATTACACATTAAATCCCTACAGTGTGAGTAACATTACACATTAAACCCCTTCAGTGTGAGTAACATTACACATTAAACCCCTACAGTGTGAGTAACATTACACACTTCTCTGTTAAATTCCAGGAGTCACTGTGAACAGCCTCCAGCTGTGTCTCCAGACATCTCTCAACTTCACTTCACTCTCTCTCTCTCACTCTCTCTCTCTCTAGGTTTGATAATTATTCTGCAAATGTAATGGTAGATGGGAAGCCAGTAAACCTGGGGCTGTGGGACACAGCAGGACAGGAGGACTACGACAGACTCCGGCCGCTCTCCTACCCTCAAACGGTACAGAGCCCCAACAGCAAACTCAATGCAGAGTGAATAATAACCATCCATTTAATTTCAGTCCTCATGATCGTGCGAACCTACGTACTGGTGCCAATTGTTTTAAAAACTGTGTTATGAGTTTTACTATAAATAAAGTATCCTATTGTGTCCCAACCACTGATTATTCTGCTAAATGAAACTCAATGCTTCCTCTGTTTGCACACTCTTTCTTTCTTTTTTTAAAGATCTCCCTGCTTCTATTTTCATACCATTCCATACGGCAGTGCCAAATCAAGAAAGGGAACGGAAATGATTTTGCCTATTCTACATTTCTGATAAAGTTTCATCTCATATTTGAGTTATTTTTTTTCTCCCCCTCTCTCTTTTCTGCAGGACGTGTTTTTAATTTGCTTCTCGCTGGTGAGCCCTGCCTCGTTCGAGAACATCAGTGCCAAAGTAAGCAACTTCCTATCGAACCCGTATGGCTAAGAAAGTAAAATGAAATTAATTGCTAATCAAGTGTAGAAAAGTATCTGGATGGCAAGGAAAGAGGAAGAGCCCAGAATAACACGTCTAGTCTGGAGTATTATGTAAAGCAGTTCCAGTATTTTATTTGCTCACAAGTCTTGTGGCTGTAATGTAATATAATTCTGTTGTGAAGCTCATAGACCTCATTGTTGACTCATCACAACACCTGAGATACACAGTATTATGGAATGGTTTTGTAGGTGAGTTCTCACAGTGACGTGTGAGTAAGAGAGTAAACAAAGAGTCACTGTATTGTACTGGACGAAGCTGAATGTCTGTTCAACACAACATGGACGCCAGGTGGATTGGATTATCCGAGTATTTGGAAAATTTACTGCAGCTTTGAAAGCTTTTAATTCCTGAGCCATCCACCCAATCCTACTATGTGAAAATGTACAATGTAGATTTAAATGTAGGTGTTTTCCAGTAGCAGCACTTCCTGTAAAAACCACACTATCACAGTATGACTTATGTATATTTGATTACGTCGGATTAATAATTAGCTTCGTACCGGATTAAAACAGATAAAAGCACATCACATAAAAGCACAAATGATGGACATTTTATGTCTTTGTAAATACTTGTCTTTGTAAGACAGAAATGGCTGAAATGGCATTTCAACCATTAGACACTCCCTATATGTCTAGATTTAATCTGCTTCTCAGTTTGCTTTACTAAACCTGTACTTCACCTCTAAATCTGATATCCTTAGTTTAATCTCACAAATTAGATAATGCTTTTGACGACGACCGTCCAGTTTCAGAACCACATAAGCCGTATAATACCGTCAAAGCTGTAAATAAGATGAATTATTAAGTACATATACGTTTTTCTATTGTTATAAGTGAAATCCCAGTGAGTCGTCTCCTCCTTTCCCCACAGTGGCATAAAGAGGTCTCACATCACTGCCCCAACACTCCAGTCATCCTTGTTGGGACCAAGATCGACTTAAGAGAAGACAAGGACACTATTGAGAAGCTGAAAGAAAAGAAACTCACTCCCATTACTTACCCACAAGGCCTTGCTATGGCTAAAGAAATAGGTTGGTAATAATAATAATAATAATAATAATAATAATAAAAGCCTGTTGGAAAGTTTCAAACTAATAGTTTGCACATGCATGTGATCTAATTTACCCTACTAACTAGTTATTATTTAGTTAGAGCCTGCCTGTAATTTTGTAAGCTTGTGTGTTATTTTCTTGTGTCTGTCAATCCTGTCGTACACGTTACATTCTCCTGTGAACGTACACTGGATAATGATGTTGTGAATTCTATACGTTTCTAATCTACGTACAGGTGCTGTGAAATATCTGGAATGCTCAGCCTTAACTCAGCGCGGCCTTAAGACCGTGTTCGACGAAGCCATCCGCGCAGTCCTGTGCCCACCGCCGGTCAAACGGCAAAAGCCGAAGTGCCTTTTACTCTGAAGGAGCCGTCCACAAAGAAGCGTCTGGAACGGTGATGATGGAGGACATGTCAGGAATACGATGGAAGACTCTACCAACCATACACGTCCATCTCACTTGTGTTCTGTAGTAATTATAATTAGATAGAGCTGTTTGTTTGTTTGTTTTTTCATTCTCGAGAAGCCAGGGGTGATTTTTCCTCCTTATATCTTTTCACACTAAGTAATCCTTTCTTTATTTTATTTCATCCTTGAGAGCCTATATATTTTGTTACAAACTGCACTTTACATTTCCTTAAAAAAGTTTCCAAAAATGCAAATCTACCTTTAATAGCTTTTGCTTATTCTATAAACACTAGTAAGAACAAGTCTTGTCGCTTACATCATATACACAGATATAACTTCATTGATCCCCGAGGGGAAATTTGGGAATCTTTTAGGATTTTATTCATTTTGATTAGTTTATTAATTATTTTGTGTACATATTGGGGTGAAAGATTTGGTACATAAATGTTACATTACAACTTTCATGTGTTCACTGACTCTGATACAGAATACATGTTTACCATACAGAATTCAGCTGTGTGATTAATAATACGTGCTGCATTTACTCATGCAGTTGTAGTGAAAGATGATGTGTTTATTTCAGCCCGGTATTGTATAAAGTCTATTGTTTAGCTGATCAATAGATTATGGATCAATGTTTTTGCTAGCTTACACAGCGAGAATGAGAATGGTCTGTTTAAAAAAAATCTGCTCTCAGTAGAAAATGATATAAGTGAAAGCATACAGAGAGAGGACACACAAGAGAATCAGTCAAGAGTCGTAACCAATAGATGTTTTATTTTTCTTGTGAAAGATTTTTTTTAATTTTTACTGTAACAATCTGTAGAAATTAGTATTAGTGATTTCATACAAGTGTTAGTTAGCAGTTTTAGTTCATCTGAAATCAGTTCCCACGGTCATCATGTCTGTTAAATAGATTTATTTCATGTCTGTCCGTGTTCCATTTTACAAATTAAAGTTGTTGGAATTGTACCAAACTCCTGCTGGTGATTCTTCGTGTCCAGGCTGATACGTCACTGGCTGCTCTTCCACTTGTCAAACACAAGCTTAGCAGCGACTGCATCTTGTATCCCCATCCCTGCATTGCCAAAGAAAAGCCAAACTTAATCCGTTTCAGTTTCCACCCAGCAGCCGATGTTTAGATCAACAATTGATTCATAGTTTTAGCTAATCACTTGAAACTGAATCATCACTAACTGGACATTTTAACTAGAGCCTAAAAATCCCCTTTATTGTCTTAAGGGCAACAAAAGTAAATCTAAAGTCAGTTATCAAATAGCAAACATTCTTGAGAATTAGCAGTTCACATTTCCCTATCAGTCTGTCTGCTTATGAGGAACTTATCAGTCTGTCTGCTTGTGCCTGGATTCTTCCTCTAGTCTAATTCTGCCTGTACTTATCAGAAAGAATTTACCCAGCGACTTAAACACCGTCGTCTTGTTGCGCAAAGCAGGACGAGTTCCGTTTAAAACTTCTCCAAGTTCAGCAAACACTTCTGCCTGGTGAAACAACCAAAATTAGGTTGGATTAACCCTGGAAGTTAATACATCATTTATTTTTCTCCTGTAGGTGCTCTGAAAAAAAACACGGGCGTGGTTAAAGGTTTAAAGTTGAGCGAGTATTCGATCCCAAATAGTGCAGAGGTCATTACTGTGAATCCAAACAGGAAATAAAGTTACAGTAAATAATGTCTGTATACGTTACGGTGATAAGGATCAGCGAACAGATTCTAAAATAAAGCACACGCTCACTCCAGACAGAATGATGTCTCCTGACTCCACTGCAGCTCCCTCTTTGCTGTCCACGTAAATCACGGCGTCTCTCATCAGAACGTCGTCGAGTTCTCTCCAGTCTGGACGACAAGCCCCGACCGCTAACGTTACACAGAAATGCGTTACACAGCTTGGTGTCCTGCTGTTACACTACACCTGTATGAAATGGTTTGTAATGAATGTGCAGAAGTTTCTAACCTGCAACATGAGCACCGGGTTTAACCCACTCCCCAAACAGCACCGGCTCATTAGAATTAGTGACCGTAATGATGAGATCCGCTCCACGCACTGCCTCTTCAGCAGAAGAAAAGATTTTTACAGGACCCTTGACGTTCACAGCAAACCGCTCGGCTGTCTCCAGTCTCCGGCTGCACACACGCACCTAAATGTAACACAGTGGCACGGTACTACACATGTAATGTAATGTAATATATATATATATATATATATATATATATATATATATATATATATATATATATATATATATATATATATATTACTAATATACATACACATACATATATGTAAAATACTGTTTATAGTATTAACCATATATTTTATTACAGCACATATCCTTATGTAGATCTGTATATTTGTTCATAGTATGCACACAAATATAAAATCACTCCATATTACCACTTACTTAACTTATTTAAATCTTGTAAAAACTGTATATCCTGCACTTGCTACTATTGCACTCTAGTTAGACCTAAACTGCATTTCGTTGCCTTGTACTTGTACATGTGTAATGACAAAGTTGAATCTAATCTAATCTAATCTAATAATGAATAAATAAACTTTAATGACCGTTACAATATAACTGAATTGTCTTTAAGGGGTTTAGGTTGTATAAATTTTATACATTACAACAGTTAATACGTCAGTTCAGTTTGAAAAAATGGTATGAATCAAATTCCTTTGGTTCTCTGAGGTGAAGCTATAGAGCATAGCAAAGTGTACAGAACAGATTGGACGCTGCATCTATTTCTGACAGATGGATCTTTTCACCTTTGAGTTATTTACCTCTTTAAAGGAAAAAAGCTGCGTTAAGATTTCATAATGGCTGACAGCCTGCTGGCCGCAGCCGAGGATGCACAAGATGTCGGACTGCGCCGGCATCAGCAGCTAGTGGAAGAAAAATCTGTATTTAGTGTCATTGCCGTGTCATTATCACAGGCCTAAAATCCAATAGCTTAAAAAGGGTCTTACTTTAGCAGAAATGGCTGACACAGCTGCTGTCCTTTTATGGGTGATATCTGACCCATCCATAACCTGTCCAAGAGCAATAAATAAATAAATAAATAAACACACAGTAACTACAGTATATATCCTTAATCATTTAATAAATTTAAGTATAATGGTTATACTATGGGAATGGTTTACAATCCCCAGGAGGCTAGTAGGGCATTAGACAGAAATGCAAGAGCAATAAGCAAACACTTAAACACGATACTACCACCACCATGCTTCACTGTGCAGACGGTGTTCTCAACTACAACTTTTGTCCCAATACCAACAAAAAGTTCAGTGTTGGACTTCTCTGACCAGAAAACCTATCCAGTCTCCAACATGCCATTGAGCAAACATCAAGTGGAGTTTCATTTATATACAGCCCAACATTTTGAAGGCTTTCTTTAAGCTAGGCTTAAGAGGAGTGAACTTTTAATCAAGCAACTGTTTTATACAGTGGAGTGTAAAAGTGTTGGCCCCCTTCCTGATTTTGTATTTAATTGCACATTTGTCACACTTTAACGTTTCAGATCAAACAAATTTAAATACTAGTCAAAGATAACAAAAGTAAACACAACATTCAGATTTTAAATGGTTTTTATTATTAAGGGAAAACAAAATCCAAAAGGCCCTGTGTAAAAGTGTTTGCCCCCTAAATCTAATAACTGCTTGTGCCGCCCTTATCAGCAAGAACTGCAATCAAAGTAAAACAAAAATGAAGACTTTGGAGTGGCCTGTTCAAAGACCTGACCTGAATCCTATTGAGATGCTGTGGCATGACCTTGAAAAGGTGCTTCATGCTCGAAAACCAATGTGGCTGAATTAAAACAATTCTGCAAAGATGAGTGGACCAAAATTCCTCCACAGCGCTGTAACAGACTCACTACAAGTTATCAGAAACACCTGATTGCAGTTCTTGCTGCTAAGGGTGGCGCAACCAGTTATTATGTTTAGGGGCAAACACTTTTTCACACAGGGTCATGTAGGTTTGGATTTTGTTTTCCCTTAATAATAAAAACCTTCATTTAAAAACTGCATGTTGTGTTTACTTGTGTTATCACTGACTAATATTGATCTGAAACATTAAAGTGTGACAAACATGCAAAAAAATACAAAATCAGGAAGAGGGCCAAAACACACCACACCACTGTATATTATTGTAACTGGTACTATTAGATAGATAGATAGATAGATAGATAGATAGATAGATAGATAGATAGATAGATTCAATAGCTAGTTAGACAGACAGACAGACAGACAGAGAAACAGACAGATAGACAGACAGACAGATTCAATAGCTAGTTAGACAGACAGACAGATAGATAGAATAGACAGTTAGACGGACAGACAGACAGACAGAATAATAGTAAGTGATAAACCTTTACACACTATTGAAGTTCTAAAGGCTTTTGCTGGACTGACCGCTTTGACGTTGCCATATTCAGGGTTAAACAGTAACACAGTGGCTTGAGCTGAAGGTAAAATTAAGTTTCCTTCCCGTCTGTAGAAGGCCACCATCTTCGTGCACAAAGTGTCCTCATGTGTAATGTATGCAGGCATCAGCCCTAAATATCTGTACACAGACATCAGTGTTATTAACACAGATAAGGTGTGATTGTGAGTAATGATGATGATGATGATGGTGGTGGTGGTTCTCATACCCGTTGTGTTTGTTTATGGGGACCACAAATCTCACAGGCTGCACCACTTCTGTACTGTCGCTCAGGGAAAACTTCCCCAGAACTTCCTCCAGGCGCGGGATCAACTCGTCATAACGAAGAAAACGAGCAACGACGTCGTCGGTCAGAAACACGGGCTGTTCACGGGCCATCTTCATCCTCCAGACTTCATTCACCAAGAAGGAGAAGCTCGCTACGGAGCGCACGCGCGCACCATTCGGACTTTATCACGGTCAAACGTTTATCATTTGCACGCGCACGGGAAGTCCACCATAGCAGTGAAAAGCCACGCCCACTGTCACGCGCTCCGGTTTGTCAGGCATTCACTAAATTCCAGGGGTTTCGTTACCACGACGTAAAGTGGGCGTGGCTTGTGTCCTGTAGCGTTCGGCATTTTAACTTTTAATTAACTTTTAATTTAACTTTTAGACAAAACACAAAATATGTCGTCATTAATTAATGTTTTGTCTCTCTGCCCGTTTTTATACAGGAGTCACAATGCAATAATAACCTTTACTCAAAAAAAAGACACAATTCACTTACTTTGAATCAATAAAAATAAAAAGGTGTTTTAAAAAATGGACATTTTTGTCTAAAAAAAAAAAAGCGCATTTTGTTTAATATTCAGTGTTTTCTCTTTTTTTTAAGGAGCTCTCTGGTTCCCTCCAAAAACAAGCCAGTAAGTTTAATGTGTGTGTACAAGTGTGTGTATGCGTATGTATGTGTGTGTGTATGTGCCCATGCAAGCAGGAATAGATAGTAGATTGTATATATTCACATACATTATATATACATACATATACAGTACATACACACACACACATATATATATATATACATACATACATACTCATGTGCGACAAACCACAGTTAAGTTGTTTTAACCGGGGCAAACACTTTCACACAGGGCCATGTGGGTTTGGATTTTGTTTTCACTCAATAATAAAAATCTTCATTTAAAAACTGTTTTATCTTTGACTAGTATTTAAATTTGTTTGATGATCTGAAACGTGAAGTGTAACAAACATGCAAAAAAAAAAAATTAATAAAAATCAGGACAAAAAACACTCACACCACTGTGTACATACATACATATACACACACATACACACTAGTGGCCACCTCAAAGCCATAAAGTCTTTTGTCACACACAAAAAAGCAGCAAACAGATTTCTAAAATTTATTTTTGAATATTGAAGTCCCCAGTATAGGTTTGTACAAAAAACAGAAGCAAATGTAATGTGAAATTTAAGAGCAACACAATTTAAAAATGAAAAGTAAATCAAACAAACATGCTCTAATCACAACAGTTTTTATGAGAAATCGTTACTTTTTCTCCAAAACTAACCTAAATCTGATCATATCAAAAGAATTTTAATCATGAGGACTATACATGCTTTACAGAAGTTAAACAAAAAATTAACCTGATTTTGATGTTTTAAAAAAAATTAATCACAACAGGCTCAGACCAAAAGTCTCTCAATTGCCATCTGCACAGACTGGATCTGCGGTTTCAGCTGTGAACCTTCCTTAATGGTGACTGATGTGGCAATAACCGGTCTGGACACACCACAAGCTCGTCCAAGGGCCTGCTTGGACCTCACAAAGACGTAAGGCACATTTTTATCCTCACACAGTAACGGAAGGTGTAGAATAATCTCCAGCGGTTCAGCATCAGCAGCCATAACGATGAACTCAGAAATTCCACGGTTCAGTGTTTTAGTGGCTGTGAATTATAACGATAGAGTATTACATACACAGTGTCAGGCATAAACAAGCCATTACATTTTACATATTTACATTTACAGCATTCAACAGACGGTTTAATCCAGTGGTACTTCTGAAAGTTCCAGATTGTCTACATGAAGTCTTCTCTATATTACACTCCAGGATTAATACATATTACACTCTTAATAATTGTAACACAAATAAATACAAATAATGTAATATTTTAAAGTCAGGAATAAACATTGAGATGTGTTAGTATATGAAAATAATCCAATGGAGCCTAACATGAAGCACAGTTACTGTTATCACCCTGAAGTTGATTATTCTCCAATTAACACCACATCCTGATCTGTAATGTTTTCTCTTAAACCAACAGCAATTTTCTAATGATTACTTAATTCTGTAATTTATGGCACTTGACATTTTATTTATAGCTGAGTGGTTACGGAAAATCCACAAGGAAACTTTCTTCTTATTGCTGCTATCAGCTAGAAGCAGATGTTCCTCTCATCAATATCTTTTCCCCTTCAAGCCTGTTTATAAGAATAAAATGTAGCTTGTAATGTTAGCAGGAACATGCAACAAAGTCCTCTATCCTGAAGAGTCTCCCATGTTGGAAAACATACTAGTTGTACCACAATGATAGACTCCTTCTATAAGTGTTAAATGTCTCCTTGCTGAAAACTTTACAAATTACATTCAAAGTTGTTTCCCGGACAAAGAAAATAGTTTGTTTTTTTTTATTGTAAGCTGACCATCTTCATGATCCAAGTCCCTGAAATTTTATTAATACTATATAATCTCTGCTTCCTGAACTCTGACCAGAGCTTCCAATAAAAAAAAAACATGCATATCTCGCTGTGCTGTAATGTATATGCGAGTCTTCTTTTTTGTTATTATTTATCGCATCTAGCATATAATATTCAGGCTTTTAACAAGCTGTGGTTGGTTTCCAGATATTTAGATCTGCACCACGTGTGAGGAAAACCAAAAAATCCTTAAAACGATTCTCACTCCATTGTGTACTACACATGAACCTAATGCTAAGTGCAGAATTCTGCACAAATACTGTGCAAATACTGCACAAATGTTAGTCTCAGTTAGGGATGTTGAAATAACGTGTATTAGTGATTAAAGTGTGTTTGGAGAAATAAGCATTGTGTGTTAATCTTGCACTTTTATGGAAGTCTACAAAGAATTTAATATTAAAAATATACTCATTTATTAAAAAAAACAAAACAGAATATTATCTTGCTTTTGGAAAAAGAAGGTAAAATAGAGTGATTATTGAAGAAAACACTCCCCTGTCCTGCATTACATCCTTTTCTCTCCCCCTCCCTTTGTTTTCCCCTGGATTTGGCAGAGTGGTTAAGGTGTTGGGCTGCCAATCAGAAGGTTGGGAGTTCCACTTGCACCAAGATGGCACTGTTGGGCCCCTGAGCAAGAGCAAGGCCCTTAACCCTCAATTGTTACATTTACAGCATTTAGCAGACGCCCTTATCCAGAGTGACTTACATTTTTTCTCTCATTTTTATACAACTGAGAAATTGAGGGTTAAGGGCCTTGCTCAGGGGCCCAGCAGTGGCAGCTTGGTGGACGAAGGAATCGAACTCACAACCTTCCAATTGTTAGCCCAACATCTGAAACACTAGGCTACCACATCCACATTTTAAAAAAAAAAAAGAGAAAAGAGATAATGTAAATGTGTCAGACAGCCACGTGTAAAAGATCCCACGTGTAAATGTTAAACCTCCACTGATGTTGAAGAGACTCTTACCCTCGTTTGCTCCTTTACGCAGCTGCTTGTAGTTGGACGCCTGCTGAACGAGGTCCAGGATAGTTTTGGTCAAAGTGGCATCAGCCAAAGGATAAGCTTTAGGGTTTACTTCAGGTTCAGTCTGATATGAAGACAAATACAATACAGCATGACAAGCTGTGGACTAAAACGCGAAGCTAGGCCAAGTTTTTATTTCAGTTTCGTGTGTAAAATAAAGTCAGACACTACATCAGTGTTATACTATAAATAACAGTGTACATTAATAACGACAATAAAACATTTATACTCATGTGAAGTTAGAGAAGCTCACGTGTAATCAGTAGAGCTTTGGTGTTATCTTCATCACATGGAGTTTGATACTCACCATGATTTTAGAGCTTAGCTCAAGTCCTCTCGGCGAAAGCTTCACGGAGGACAAACACCTGCGGGGTTCAAAGAAAAGCTTGAAATACAAACAAAAAAAACTCGCACTAAATTACTAAAACACCGCGAAAGCACAACGTACAGCGTGCGTATCGAACAACTGCAGACTGCGACACGTGGTTTGAGAGAAGACGCACAGCGCATGTGCGAGTTTCTTCTTGACCGGAAACAGGAAGCGGGTTTTTTCCCCCGCCAACTGTTCAAATGATACAAAAGCTAATCGAGACACCCGTGCAGTAAAAACAGGGTGAAAAACAATGAACAAAGCTGTTTTCCAATACATTCGTTTGTCTGTAAGATAACAATATAAATAGTTAATAAATAAAAATTAATTGACTGAAACAAATACAGTTAGTTATCTGTCAATTTCTCTCATTAACCTTACCACGAAGAAGAAGAGATTTTTAAGCTTTGTTGATGTTGTTGGGGTTGATGTTGTTTATGTTGTTGTTGATGGTGGTGTTGTTCTTGTTTATGTTGATGGTGTTGTTGTTGGTGTTGTTCTTGTTTATGTTGTTGTTGATGGTGTTCTTGTTTATGTTGGTTTTGATGGTGTTGATGTTGGTGTTATTGTTGATGTTCTTGTTGATGGTGGTGTTGTTGTTGATGTTGTTGGTGTTGTTGTTGATGTTGATGTTGGTGATTATCCAGAGCGACATACAGAAGTGCTTAAGTCTCTATCACTGGATACATTAACTCTGGTTCACTAGGTTCCATACTTAAGATACCATGAGTTTAAAACATTGTTCAAAGTTTTTTTTATTTATGTATTTTTTTGGCTTTTATAAACATATATGCAAACAGACAGGGAAGGAAGTGCTAGTTGAAGTGTTTCATGAATAAGTAGGTCTTCAACCGTCGTTTGAAAATAGCCAGTGATTCAGCTGTCCTGACCCCTAGGGGAAGTTCATTCCACCACCTAGGTGCCAGAACAGAAAAGAGTCTTGTAGTATACTTGCCTCTTACCTTGAGAGATGGTAGATCTGAGGGTGCGAGGTGTAGTGCAAGGAGTGATGAGGGCTTTGAGGTAAGAGGGAGCTGGTCCGTTTTTGGCTTTGTAGGTGTTTTTGAATCTGATACGTGCAGCTACCGGAAGCCAGTGGATGGATCGCAGCAGTGGGGTTGTATGCGAGAACCTAGGCAGGTTGAAAACAAGTTGTGCAGCAGCATTTTGGATTATTTTCAGAGGAGGAATTGCATTCATAGTTAGACATGCCAGCAGTGCGTTGCAATTGTCCAGTCTTGAAATGACAAGAGACTGAACAAGTACCTGAGCAGCCTGTGTGGACAAAAATGGCCAAATCCTTCTAATGTTGTAGAGAAGGAACCGACATGAGCGAGTCACATTAGCAACATGAGAGGAAAAGGACAGTTGATTGTCCATGGTTGCCCCAAGGTTGCAAGCTGTGGCTGAGGTGCTGATCAGATCGTTATGCAGGGATATTGCAAGATCATGATCTGGGGATGAATCACCTAAGATGAACAGCAGTTCAGTTTTGCTAGGCTTGAGCTTTAACTGATAAGCAGTCATCCATGATGATATGTCTGCCAGATATTCTGAGATCCCTTTAGAAGCTTGGTACTGTATCTGAGGGTGGGAAAGAGAAGATAAGTTGTGTATCATCAGCATAGCAGTGGTAAGAGAACCCATGTGAGGAAATACCTTCACCAAGAGAGTTTGTATACAGGGAAAAAAGAAGAGGACCAAGTACCAAGCCCTGTGGGACACCAGTGGAGATTCTGCATGGAACAGATGTCACTTTCCTCTATGTTACCTGATATGAGCGTCCTTCCAGGTAGGAAGCGAACCATTCCCAAGCTGATCCACAAATCCCAAGACTCCTGAGGGTGGACAAGAGTGTCTTGTGGTTGACCGTATCAAACGCTGCTGAAATTTCAAGGAGGATAAGGACGGATGACAGTTTGGCTGATCTAGCAACATGTAGTTTCTCAGAGACATCCAAAAGGGCTGTCTCTGTGGGAGGAGCTGCTTTAAAGCCAGACTGGTCGGGATCTTGGAGGTTGTTCTGTGAGAGATAGACAGACAGTTGATTATAGACAATGTGTTCAAGAATTTTTGAAAGAAATGAGAGAAGTGATACTGTAGTTACTGTAGGGTCTGTAGTTACTGATGTCTGATGGATCCAGAGCAGGTTTCTTTAGGATGGGAATAACCCTTGCTCTCTTGAATGCAGTTGGTACCTGACCAGATGCTATGGATCTATTGATGATAGTGGTAAGGAAGGGCAGCGAGATGGTCTGGAGCATAGTGGAAGGCAGTGGATACATTGGGCAGGTTTAAGGATGTTGTTTTTGTTGTTCTTCTTGTTGATGTTGTTGTTATTATGTATTGTTTGGTGTGGTGGATATGAATTTTGAATTAATTAGGTGTCCACAATAAAATCAAATAAAAATAAATAAATAAAATGTATTGATTGGAACAAATAAACTTAGTCAATCTGTCAATTTCTTTCACTAATCTTACCATGAATAATAAGAAGAAGAGATTTTTAAGCTTTGTTATTGTGTATTGTTTAGTGTGGAGGATATGAATTTTGAACGAATTATGTGTCCACAAACCTTTGGCCATTTAGTGTATATATGACAGACATTAAATAGGTTATGTACTTGAATTTTATCGAATTATTGTATATGAACAAAATTCTGTTGTGTACTTTGTGCTAATATTAGTGTTAACAACAATGTGCACATACTTCTGGCCATACAGTGGGTCATTAAGTAATAAGCTGTACTCCGGTCCAGCAGGGGTCAGTGTTTAGCTCTTGCGTGTTTTTCCACAGAAGAGGAGTGAATCGCGGGGGTTTGTGGGTAGGACGTCTAGGTCAGCCATATTGTCTTCTTCATCCCCTTGAATGAGAGAGAGAGAGAGAGAGAATGAAGGGGATTCGGGGAATAAGTCAGCTGTCGGTGAGGATTATTATTATTTTTATTATTATTATTATTTTAACTAGTAATTAATTTAGTAAATGCGCTTATAAAAGACGTGCATGTTGAGTTTGTAGTGATTTGTTTACCACCCGTTTTGTGTCACCTGACAGGTTGTTTGTACACCGCGTACAAGCCTCCACTATACTAACTAGTATGAGAGAATAGTGCGCCGTTATCGGCCCTGTAACGTCCTCATGTACTGTTTAGTATGTTAGTGTTGGTGTATGCGGCTTTACACCTCTATGTTAGCTGCTAACAGGTTGTCTTGTCCTTGCTCATGTGAGCCACACACTGAGTTTAATATTCGCACACTTTATTATCCAGTGCAGGTTTTCTTTCAGCTGTATTTCTGAACCGTTAATCGCCGTCATAGCAAGTTTGTCAGTAATGATATCAGTTATGTCCTTTATCTTGACTGCTAACCTGAGCTAAATGGAGCTATCTGCTAACCTGAGCTAACCAGCTAACTGGAGCTAACTGGTAACTGGGGCTAACCAGCTAAAGTTTCAGGTTCAAACTGTTTTCTTTTTTCCATATAAAGACACCTATTGAGTATTAAAGTGCCCCTGAAATTAGAATTTGGTGATTGAAGGCATTTTCTATCCGTTATGTAGTGTTTTGAACACCAATACAGTAATACACCTGAAAAATAAATGATTTTCGAGGCATTCATCAAGTTTTTGGTGATTCAACCTGTATTCACTTTATCTTTGTCTAATTAAATACACTCTAGAGCCTCCACGTCCTGATGGCTCTACACTTGCAGCTTGTTAGCAGTTAAATTATTTCTTTATTTCGTTGTTGTTTTATTTCATAAGTATTACAAATTTGGTGCTGTTCTGTCAGAATCCTTTGCTACCTCACACGATTCCATCTATATATATCGTTCAGCCTTCTCCATCAGTTGGAGTAAATAACGTTAAATCAATTAGCAGAATATTTTAAATGGATTACGAATAAGTTTGTTTCTCTGTTAGACTCAAAAAAAAAAAAAACATGGCACCTCATCTATTAAATCTTGAGATCTTGAGTTACATTTGCTGTGTAAAATTAGTAAAGCGTTTCAACGTGCTATCGCGTGGACGTCCTGTATCAACATATAGAATCTAATCATGCCGTTTCATAGGGACTTTATTCCCTTGGATACTTTACCATCATAAACTGGTGGATTTTTTTTTATTTTTACTTTTTTTCATTCCTAAAATCTCTTCAAGAGTTAAAGTTAGTACTTTTGAAGGTTTGTGACATTAACATCCTGTTTTTAGTCCTGAAGATATCTTGGATTTCTCTGTAAGAATTTTGTTCTCAGCTAATGAATGTTATTGTGTTGTGCTTGTGTTTTGACACAGTACACCGTGTTTAATTGTATTTTATACATCTAGATGTAGTCGATGTTACTGTTAATGTCACGTCTTCCTTTCCGATTTGCAGAGGAGGCTGTACGCAGCGCAGGCTGCCTGTAAGGTTGAGGTGTCTGAGGCGCTCAAGGTCGTACCACAGGAGGTGCAGGTCAGTAAAAGTTCGCTCTGTCTGCTTCAAACCATGTCTCCTTCACACACACTAAGGTTTACTTGTATGGACTGATGACAAAAATATCGATCAAGTGGGTTTGACCTTTTTCTGGATTTTTGGAGAAACTCGGGGAGAGGAAAATATCTAAGTCACTTGGAAACCATCAGGAAATTGATATTCACTGATCATGATGCTTGTGCGTTAATGTGACATGAAAACAGAGGAAGAGGACAGACTGTGAGTGCAGGAATGTGATCAGACTTTACACAGTGCATAAAACCCCTCTTTATGAAGATGAACGAAATAAAAGTGAATTGTTCAGATCCTTTACCATTTTCCCAACAAGTGGGTGAATAGACCAAGAGAACAATACACTCCTCACATGGTAATGGAGCCACTAGAATCTAGAACATGTGGAATCTTGTTTGAAAGATCATTTGGTTTTCTATCCATCTATGGAGCCCAAGTAGTCTGGAGACTTGTAGAAACTGTGCCAAGGTGCAAAGATCTGGGATCATCTTCAACCTTGTGCTTTGTTTGATCTTCTGTTTGTGTTGTGACCTACCACTTTATTTAGACTTTCTTGTATTTTCCTTATAGTGTAGGGAACGTCACTAGAACACCTGGTCATTTATAATATTTCTTTCCTTTTCATTTCTGTGTTCCCTCATACGTGTTCAGCTGAAAACACCATTGTCCATCATTCTTCCTTTCTTTCTCTTTCACTCCGTTCCGTTCCGTTACACACTCGTCTTCCCTCAAGTTTATCAGGGTGACTAAAAGCAGCTCTGGAACATCATCATAGTCATTTCGCTCTCTTGACACAACTACAGAGTTAAAATAAAAATGATTGACATTTTTGGAGTAATTCTGTCCAGTCTACCAGCACTGGTTATAGACAGATCACTTGACCTGTGCACCTTGTACACATGTGTATAATATCAGATTTTGTTGTTCTGAAGGAACTTTATGTTCCAGTGTCTGTCTGTTTTCCATTTTTTCTTCCAAATGCCATATTATAGAATCACTTATTTATTTCCTATGCCATTTATACCGATGGATTTAATAAATTTCTTGCCATAGGTGACCAAATTGCCCAGTGGCCTGGTGATTGCATCCCTGGAGAACTACTCCCCAGCCTCCCGCATCAGCGTTCTTGTGAAAGCCGGCAGCCGCTATGAACCCCACGACAGCCTGGGTATCACACACGTGCTCCGCCTTGCAAGTGGCCTGGTAGGTTGTAATTCTGACCATTTGTGTACTCGAGTAAGTTATTTATGTGGGTGATTAACATGCACTTGTTCACATTGTAGACTACTAAAGGAGCCTCTGCGTTCAGGATCTGCCGTGGCATCGAGGCTGTCGGAGGAAGCCTGGGGTGTGTCTTGTTTCTTTCGATTGTGTGTTATTAATATGGTATGCCTCCTTTCTAACATGTGTTGCATATTTCTACGCAGAGTGTCTACAACCCGGGAAACCATGGCCTACACTGTGGACTGTTTGAGAGATCACATGTAAGCATGATGTTTTGATGTGTTAAGTGTTTAATATTTGTCGCAGGGTGTATATATATTTTAGATCGTGTGTCCGTCTGATTTCAGTGACACAGTCATGGAGTATCTGATCAACGTGACCACTGCACCAGAGTTTCGGCCATGGGAGGTCTCTGAACTCACTCCCAGGGTGAAAGTGGACAACGCCATCGCCAGACAGAACCCACAGATTGGTATGTTGCTGTTCGGATAATGTGTACTTCCTGTTCTCTCTGTAGTAAGGAAATCCAAACAAAGCTGTTAAAGGTGCTGACAGGGACTGAGCTTCTTCAAGCTAAGTAAGATATACCTTTTATTCGTCCCGCAATGGGGAAATTTCTCTGTTACAGCAGCAAAGAAAAAGAAATACAAGTGCTCAAAGGCTACAAGCAGCTAGTGGAAATACAGATGATGGAATAATTTAAGGACGGTTGTCCCCCCGAGTCTGAGGGGATAGACACTACCCAAGGGATAAGTAGAGAACTGGTGGATGTATTACAATAATAAATAAAGTCATGGTAGTAACAGGGAGGTTCCAGTCTAAACCAAGCCTGAATAAGGATTTGACTTTATTTTCTTTTCTTAAATCCACTTAAAACCAATGTTCTCTTGTGCTGTTACAGATTTCACAGGATACACTTTGCCGTAAAGCATCCACTACTGACATCATTGTCATATACAAACACGATAAACTGAAGCTACATCATAACAGTGATGATTATATTAGCAGAGCGAAACATAAACCCGTCATTAAAAAAATAAACAAATAAAAAGCAAACATCTGATCACGTAGACATGATTGACGCACGAAGTATAATTCTACATTAGTCCAGTGACTTAAATATATATTTAAAATTACTACATGGAATATTACATGGAATACTGCTTTGTGTATTTATTGTTTATTTGTCCTGTACAGTATGTGTAAGATGTTGCGATGTTATAGCGGATAGAACTCGATCAGTGGTCGAGTCCCATCTCAGTAGTGAAGGCTTAGTGAGCAAGGCATCAGTACAGAATAATTCCAAGTCTCTTTGGGTAATGTTGATGTCTCTCTGTTTGTCTAAGGTCTCCTTGAGAGTCTGCATGCTGCTGCTTACAAGAACGGCCTTTCCAACTCTCTGTACTGCCCAGAGTACATGGTGGGCAAAATCACCTCAGATCAGGTGAGAACCAAACTCACAACTGTTTTATAAGTGTGTGTATATAAAAATATATATATTCATTTATTTTTTTGTTCTGACTATTTCACTTTTGTTTTTTTTCCTCCTTCCACAGCTGCAAGCATTTGTTCAGAACAATTTTACCAGCGCAAGAATGGCACTCGTTGGACTTGGTATGATGTTATTTCATGTATTTTCTTTACTGGGTTCATTTAGTCAGATACATATTTATCTAGTCAAAAAGTTGTGTAGTATCAGGAAGATCATTTGCTTAAAGTAAGCGGCATTGAGCTCCGATTAATCACGTGACCGAAACACCAATGTCTGTTCTATAGGTGTGGACCATACTGTTCTCAGACAAGTAGGAGAGCAGTTCCTCAACATCCGGAGTGGCGCAGGCACTGTTGGGTCCGAAGCCCTGTATCGTGGAGGTAATGCCACAAACATTACAAACTAATACATACGCCAACAAATTCTGATCTGATCCAAACATCTGATTTGTTAAAACTCTTCCATTTACATTAGGCCACATAAATGAGTCTTGGCGAATCGGGAATTAATCCGATCTTTCTGCTCCCGCCCAAAATGCAAATATATTTTACCTCATTTCCAGGGTAATTGAAATGGAACACGCTTTGGTGTCTGCGGTTTTCAGAATGCAATCAAAAAGAAGACTAAAAAACTTGTTACGATGGTTATGCTACAAAAAACAGCATTTACTGTTTGCTGCATTTTCACTGGCGGCAGCAGTGCATTTTAAGACCCAACGAGACACCTGGGTGAAAGATCACTTGCGAGTGACGTACTTCCGTTTGGGAGGAGTATAGTCCTGACGTATGTGGCTTGAACAACCACATTCATTTACACCTGTCCAGTTTCATCTGAAATGTGTCCCAGACCACCTCCTGAAGTGGTTTGAACGATAGGATTTATATCTGTCTCGAAAACGTTTCGGAGGGCATTTAGACCTGGGGTATCATTTATAAAACTGTGCGTAGGATCCCTACTAAAAGTTTACGTACGCCCAAAAGCCAAAAATGGCGTACGCCAAAAAAAAATCCGATTTATAAAACCGTGCGTACGCACTCCTCTAAGCAATGTTCCCTTTATAAATCACAGATCACCCACAGATGTGCGTACGTGAAATCCCGCCCTGTACATGCCCATTTTTATCCATAAATAGTCAATGCAAATAACTGCACAGGCACGAGAGTGGACCTCGTTATAATGAGTTTTCTCTGCGCTCTGCAGGTTTAAAAATGGGTTGAGGAGTCTGTGCCTATCCTCACGCGTCATTTTGCATCAAGGCAGGATACACCCTGGACGGAGTAGCGCTGATTATTGTTATTATTATTTTATTTTGAATACAATTTGAATTACATTTGTATTTTACTAGATGTATATAGCCTAAAACAATCGGCACAAATAACACTGTGGGATTTAATCTTCATGATAATGTGGATATAACGTAAGAAATGGGGTGAAAATTAAATGTCATTAATTCTTATAATCGTTCTTCTCACATGTATTTTCTACAATCTAACTTCAGTTCACGACCTCACCATCTGTGTCGCCAATTCCCTTTGTCTCCAGTATGTGCGTACGCACATCTCAAAGTTTGCTTAAAGGTGCGCACATTTTCCCGTCAAGTTTGTTTTTTTTATAGACCACAACCTTTGCGCGAAAACTGGCGTACGCACGTTTCCAGCCCCGTTTTGTGCGTATGCACGCTTTATAAATGAGACCCCTGGTCTTTTTACGATCGAATATCTATCGGATCACAGAAAACACATGAAGTGACCAGGTGTAAAAAGCCCCAGTTTTTAACCTCCTTAATGTGACACTTGAAACGAATGTGTTCACGCGTGTGTGTTCACGCCTTGGGCTGAGACCTTGTCCAGGGCGCCCAAAGTACCCTGTGATGGGCGTCGGGTTCCCTGTGACCCAGTGTAGGACAAGTTTCACAGACATCTGTTGGAGTATGTTCATTAAATAAATCTTGGTGGCCACCTGCACTAGAGATCATTACTCATTATTGTGTATTACAAAACTCAAATGATATACAGTACATATAAAGTGAAATTGTTTGTATGTGCTCAGTAAGATTATAAGCCCCGTCGTGTTTACACAGGTGAGCTGCGGACTCAGACAGGAGGCAGCCTGGTGCATTCGGCTGTGGTGAGCGAGAGCGCAGTGGCCAGCTCTGCTGAGGCCGTAGCTTTCGGCGTCCTACAGCATGTTCTGGGAGCTGGACCACACGTCAAGAGAGGCTCCAACACCACCAGCAAACTGAGCCAGGCCATCTCCAAAGCTACAGCTCAGCCCTTTGACGTAAGTGAAGTCTCACTCCAGATTGAACAACCTTTCGTGGGTTCTGTCAGTATGATTGGACTTCCTATGTGCTCGTTTTAAATTACTAGCTTGAAATGAGAATGGGAGCTTCTGACTGAGTGAGGTTATTTATCTACAGGTCAGATAATCTGGTTAATTTTTCACGTGATCATATGCAGCGTCATGCATTACACAGGTTGGTGATGAAGGAGCGTATTGAGCGAAGGCTCTAATGGCTTTGCAGATCAGTGCAGGTTATGAGAAAACCTACACAAGGCAAGCGAGCAAACATCACTGTCAAGAGTACACCCTGATCTCATTTTTCTAATCTTCTTGTTTCTGTACATTAGATCATGCTGTTTATTTCTCACCAAACCAGTGTTACTCCATCACTTGTGCTATCTCATAACACTTTCTGCAGGTGGGTTTAACGGCTCGAATATTTCCCTGAATGCAGCTGATACTCTGATGAAATCTATTCAGCTGATGTGTCATTGGTTTTCAGGTTGACAGAAAGGTTTTCTACCTTTTCGTGCCAGGGGTCTGAAAACATCTCTCTACTCTATGCTTTTATCCTCCTCTTTCACTAGTGTAATTATCTGGGATCACTTTATTTCTGACCTACTCAGTCCTTACTCCATTTTCAGGCTGCTTCAGGCATCAAGCAAGCCACTCTTATTGAAGGTTTAATGGTTATGGTGCATCTGTAATATCATCTCGGAGCTGTAGAATGGTTTAAATGTTTTTATTAGGGCGTCCCATCCTGCTGACACTCTTACGTCTTAGCTTAAGATGTTCTCTGCTTTTTTTATTATTATTATTATTATTTATTTAAATAAGCTCTTGCCTTTTGTCTTCTTTTTGTATTGTTCCTCTTGTTTTTTTTTTTAACATCATTATTATTGCTTACGTATTCATTTTAATTTACCATGCTAAACGACATTATATTTATATCACAGGCAGCAGTTTTGATACTTTATCACAGTATGGTCAATATTTGTCCTCAACAGGCTTCTGCATTCAATGCCAGTTACTCTGACTCTGGGCTGTTCGGCATCTACACCATTTCTCAGGCTGATTCAACTAGAGATGTGAGTCAGATTTACGTTCAACTTACCCAGTGTCAGCTGCCTAGTTCTGCAATACCATCTGACAAATTCTGCACTCATGGCCAGTCGTCTCTTACCTTTTCTTCTGGCTTTGTTTTGTCAGGTGATCAAGGCTGCTGTCGGCCAAGTCGGTGCTATTGCACAAGGAAACCTGGCTGCAGAGGATCTCAGCAGAGCCAAGTGAGTGTCTATGAAACATCTGCTTTGGATTATTATTTCAATTTCTTGAAATGTGTGTCTGTGTCCAGGACTCAGTTGAAGACTGAGTACCTTATGTCCATGGAGACCTCAGAAGGCCTGTTGGAGGCTATCGGGATGCAGGCACTGACTGAAGGCACCTACCATACTCCAGAGGCGATAATCCAAAAAATCAATGCTGTGTCTTCAAGTGATGTTGTTAATGTAAGCAACAACCCTTTAGCTTGGTTTTAGTTACTTAGAAACGATCACATTTAACAAATGTTTTTGTTGGTCTTTAGGCGGCGAAAAAGTTTGTGTCTGGGAAAAAGTCGATGGCTTCCAGCGGACACCTGGTTAACACGCCTTTCGTGGATGAAATCTGAACGTCCTTCAGTGAATGTCCACTAATTATTTTGCCACCTCTTCTTATCTCTTTATTAAAAATACCACAAAAAGGTCCACAGACCCACACATGCCGTCACACACAAAGTGACGTGGTCATCTCCAGTCGCCGTTAAAATATCCCTTGTGGAAACAGCAATGATGAGAGATCACGCTAGTCCATTTGAAATGTATAGCACATGTACACTAAAGAATAAAGTGCATTAGAAATAAAAAAGTTAAGTGTGTCTTGTGATATTTACGAGCTCACGTAGCTTCACGGTGTGAAGCGTCTGCTCGTGTCTCAAGGTCCAGTGCCTTCGATCTCTGCATGTAGGTTGACCGACCTTGTAGATGACGATTGAGTCTGCGCGGTGTTCCTCTAGGATCGGCTCTGGGTCCAGCTTTGTCCAAATCGTGAAAAAAAAAAAATTTGAGTGAACGAATTGATTTAAAAAAAAACTTTTGAAGCATTTTTTATTACGTCGATTAAATTGAAAAAGCATGAAAAACGATGTTGTATTTTTCCACTAAATTCTGTCATTTTTAAAGCATCAGATTTTATGATGTTTTTGTAATAAATTGTCCTGGGTTTCTTCTCATTCATGTACATATAGAGGTGTGTAAAAAAAATAAGTGCCTCATTATGGGATAAAAAGGTTTTATTTTAATGTATAATTAAGTCAAGGTTATTAAATATTTCTTGGATGATTCTATTGTACTAAAATAAACACTGTATTTTGATTTATTTTAGTCTCGGTTCTATGCAACAGACGTCAACAGTGACGCTGATGGATCCAGACCCCACCCGTATTTGTACTGAAATCCCGTTCCTCCTTTTCCCCAGGGAACAGAATCTCGCGAGATTTGCACGATGATTTAAGACCCGCGCGTGTCTGTGAAAATGCTTCAGTTTGAACAACAAAGGAACAGCAGAAAATCCTTCGAATAGTGGGTGCATTAGTAGGTATATTTAAGACGCTGATCAGGCACTCGGGTTGTCTATGTAAGGATATTTTTGTGTGTTTATTCTTATCCAGTTTTCAGATCGTACACGATGATGTGTTATGAAAGGCACGAGCGCTGAAAGGGGCGCAAGCGCGCGCATTCATCACCTGGCTTCATAACGCCTCTATAACGCTGTGAGTGCACTGGATGTGTCTGATGACTGCCGGTGTGCATGGTGTATTTTGGTTTAAACGCAACTAATGAGAAAGTTGCATCACAGCATTTGACCCGAGAAGATCCCAGACGCACTTTGAGCCACATCATTGCTGTTTTAGAAATTATGGGAAATGGATAAACTCACAATAATTTCAGGATGTCTGTTTCTTGCTGCTGATATTTTTGCAATTGCCAGCGTTGTGAACCCAGACTGGATCAACACGGGAGAAGAAGAAGGTAAAACATGTAGTCATCTACTTTCACCATGAAATCACCATGAAAAACTATTCCAGAGCTTCTGCTTCCTCTATCTTCAGACCCCCAGTACTATAGTCTTCCATCCATCTCTCCATCTCAAACTTTCTGTCCATGCATCCTTCTATAACCTGCATTGTGGGAGATTCAGAAGTATCTGTTTCTATCACTAGTGTCACTGCCTAATGATTTCCATTCCATCTTATTTGTATTCTTGTGTAGATATGAATGGCCACATATTGGACCATAGATGCTCTAATAGTTCCTGATGTGGTCAAAATACCAGTAATAATGACTGGTCTTTTTTTTTTTTTTTTTTTGATAAAACAGCTTTAAACGCTTCTAAATGAGCTTTTAAAATAAAAACGGCTCACCACTAAAATCCTCTGTATTGTTCTGTAAAGAAGGAAATATATAAACTCAATATATAAAGGCAACATATTTTGTACCAGTCTTAATAGTCTTAAATGGTACCATGCCAGTGACATTTCACAGTTTTATATATATAACTCAATATATATATATAACTCAAGTGTGATAATTTATTTTAATATAAATCTTTTAGTTTTCTGGAGCGCTTATCCTACACAGGGTCACAGGGAATCTGGGGTCTATCCCAAGGGTCTCAGGGCAATCTCTTGTACACCCTGCAGCATGTCTGCAGCCTACTTGCAGTGTTGTGCCATGTCCTCTATGTTTCCTCCAGGTTCTCCAGTTATGTTTCCGCCAGGTTCTCTTCATTACCTCCCAGAAGCCCAATAGGCGGTGGCTTGTCTGCTCTAAAAGTGCAAATATGTGTGGGTATGATACCCTGTGATGAAGCTCGGTTCAATGCAGGGTGTATTACTGCTCTAGATTGCCTCTACCATGACCCTGACCAGGATCAAGTAGTTATCGAAGATGAATGAATAAGAGTAATTGACATTGCAGCCATCCCAGAGATTTGATTTGAAGACAGATTTGGTGCGGCACGAATTTCATGAGTGGCAGCTGTGAACCCTGTGCCTCCTTGTGGTCAAGCTCAACGTAGTGTAAAATTTCTCCAAGGACTGTGGAAACTAAAGCATAATATAATACATAACAAAGTTTAGGCAGAAGTTAAAGCCAAAGTTAAGGCTAAAGTCAAATATAGTGGTTTGTAAATACGCAGGACCATTTAAACAAGATATGTGATATTCAGTTAGTTCTGAAAAAGTTTGTATCTGACGAGAGCTCCTGTGAGATACAAAGCTTGCTGGACAGCCATTATTTGCTAAGTGATTACCTTAGAAAAAAAAACGGAAGAGACAACTTTAACCAGTCGACTGACCTCACAGGATGTGATGGACGTCATCATGGTCACACTTGTCCACTTATCAAGAATACGGTGAAGCATGACTCATCCAACCAGATCTCAGTTATCTCATTTTCCACAAATTTTTAGACCAGTGCTGATGAATTCTGTATCACTAAACTCAAACGTTAGTAATAAAGTCTTTATGCACTCTAGTGATGTAACCAAGTCCAAACACATTAGTCTGGTTTAACATACAGATATGATAAAGGCTTCAGAAATGAAAAGGTTGCCAGAAATTTGGATGGGACTAGAGGATTTTATCCAGACTGGGATCTCGTGGGACGCAACAGAAGAGTCATGCAGGTGCATACAAGAAACTTCATATGAGACTCACAGGACAAACAAAGACCTTTCATTAACGCAAACTTGTGACCGGAACAGGGGTGTAGCTAGGAATTTATTTCAACGGGTTGCAGAAATGTATTAAATAAACTCACACTGTGATCCATACAATTATATTTATCAGTGAGATGTGCTCATGCATTTTGAGTGGATACCAAACTGTACCAGGAGTGTCGATGGCACGACTTGCTTATTTAATCATTTGAGGCACAATTTACCCTTTATTGAGCTGGTCATATTAATAAAGTTGCCTTAAAATAAATTACCTTATGAGCGTTCGGCTAAAGGTGATAGAAATTTAAACATTTTAGCTTAATAGTAAACTTCAATAGCAACTGGCAGCCAATAAAATGTGATTAAACAAACAAATAAAATGGAATTGTAATGAGGACTCTGTTGAACTTTTATTGTGTAAACATCATTATACTGTAGCTCAGTTACTGCTCAAGTCTTATCTGACACTGAATAACTTTTAGGCTCAGTAACTGCACTAGAACGATGTTCATTGGTATTTATAATTAACTGACTGTTCTGTTCTTTTGGGGCTGAAGGTCACAACGCTGCATTGCATGCTCAGTCCTGATCCTGACAGGTTTGCTTTCAGTTCTTTGGGTCTCTCCTGCTGGCCGAACATGTGTTTGTTAGTGATGTTAGGTATGAATGAATGTGTGAATGGTGGCATGTTATGGACTGGCATCCCATTTGGGTGAATTCTCCAAACTTGTCTTGACCAAGATACACTCGAGATCCACTGAGGCCCTGACCAGACAGATGTGTAACTAAAGCAGTTACTGAAGATACATACATTCCAGATTTAGTCCCCCTTCCTATCATAGTAACCTCAACTCTTCTGGGAACGCTTTCCGCTAGATGTCGGAGTGGTGGTTGGCTGTGGTCTTTTGCCTCTTCAGCCACAAAAAAATTACTGAGATCAGACTCTGATTGAACCGAGGAGGTTCAGCCAATTTTGCAGATTTGTCCAAAAGGTGTTTAGTAGGATTAAAGTCAGGGGTCGTAATTGTTTGCATTACATGTCAGTCAGACGCTCTCTTGGGTGGTCCGTGGCCAATAAAAGCTACTACTTGAACCTTGGCAAACCATGTGTTCCTGAACCTAAACCAGTGAAGGGAACTGGTAAAGCTACAGCATACAAAAACATCCTATATATAATCAAGCGCTTTGAACATTGTGAGAACAGTTTGGGAGAGGAGCAAATATGGGGGTGATGATCAAGTGTCCAAGAACATACTTATGTGTGATATTTAAAGCATTTGGAACTGGAAAGTATTTTGTTTGGGTTAAACATCAGGTCATGGTGCTATTAGTTTGTACCAGAAAATATGGGCTTGTACAAAGCCTTCTGGTTTAGTCTCATCTGTGAATATTTAAGTTATTTTTTTGTGCAAGCCCATATTATCTGTTAAGGCTCTGGGTTGTTGATCAGAGGATCAGGGTTCATGCCCCAGCACTGCCACTGTTGGGCTCTTGATCAAGGCCCTGAACCCTCTCTGCTCCAGGGTACTATATCATGTCTGACCCTGTGTTCTGACCCCAACCTCCAAAGCTGGGATATGGGAAGAAAGTGTAGATGTGACAAAATAAAGTCTTCTATTCTAAATCCAAGACTAATATGACTCTTTGGAACTGTAAACAGAACAGACACAGAAAACACCCTGCAACTTTTCCTCATCACAGTCATAATATTTCCAGCTCTGTGTACTGATTCCGTTCCTAGAGAACATGATGCAGATGTCACTTTAGTCACCATTCCACCGAAACACTTTCTATTTTAATAGGTTCTGTGTCTGAGGCTGCTGCACCAATAATAAACGCTCATCTAAGACGGATAAATGTGTCCCTATTGCTCTCTTTATCCTAAAACTGGGCCTGGGCAGTATTCTCATAAATGCCACTTTTCTGAAAGGTAAGAAGTGAGTTGCATCATGCAGGACACTCGTGTAAAAGCATCTGTCCTTGTTATATTTCTCCACTCATCTACTCAGGTTTCTTTTCATTTCATTTCTCTCTAGTCTGTATACAGACCGATTTCCTTTTATTACTTATTCCACTCTTGTAAATGTAGGAAATGAACAGGAAGTGCCGTACACGTCTAATAAAGACATTCTCCCTCTGGTAAAGCTTCCATTATATTACTCGGTATTAAATTACTAAACCTTCACATTACAGAAATAGTGAGTCACCACAGAGCTTTAGAGAGGTTTATTTAGACTCATTTTCTGCCATTTGTTCAAGCTTAATCCGGCCAGGGTTCTTTTCTTAACTGCCAGCAAAGGTTTTTACATGTAATTTGATTGAAAGATATTTTTAAAAGTGCTAACTGCATTTCATGGTTTCTTCTCATTCACGCTGAACAATCTTGGTGATCTTTCTCCAGAAAGCACGGTGTAACACCAAGCACAATTTTATTGCAAACAGTCAGTGAGCAAATCTACAGAGATACAGTATATGACATGCTCCTTTATGACATTTATGAACCTTTTTTGCAGAAAACTACTTGATTTCGAAATATTGCAAGCACAGAATAGTTCTTGTAAACTCCTACCGGTGAAGACACATACTGTAGGTGTTTACTTGTTGTGATAGCTGTACTCATGGATCCCATCACATGCATCGACCAGGCCTTGAATGTTTGTTGTGAAGATGTCATATGATGTCACGGCTCACATCTGAAGACAATCTGCAGCGATTTAAAAAAAATATGAGTTCCTCCGAATATTGTGGAGTTTGCTTGATTTTGTGTTCATTCCGGTGATCGCAAAATGCTGGAGGAAGTGAACGTTGTGACGTGATGTGACATCACTCTTTCAGGTTCTCTATTTGCATCTGAATTAACTGATAAGAGAGTCATTATGATTATAGCGTGTGTCGTGTGAGGTTTTCTGTTTTACCAGTCGCACAAAAGATGCTAGCACTTTCAGACCATAAAAATGCTAAGTAGAAGCATCCTGAGGGAAACTTTTAGAAGAACTTGAGCCACAACTAAACCCAAAGGCTGGAGCATGCGTTTGTATTGAGTTCTCTGGGGAGCTGCAGCCGAAAGTCTGATTTCAAGTCAGAGGGAGGATATCACACGTCAGCCATGTGGTGCCTTGCATAATCCAGCCACTTTGCCCTATACAGCGGATTTATTAAGCAGTGTTGATTCTCTTGTGTGCTTCAGGCGAGTGAGTCATACAACAGCCTGAGTTGAATAAATGGAAAAATATAAAATAAAAAACACCCACATGCATAAATGTAGCCCGTGGATAATGTATAATAGTGTTTTCAGCAGGTGAATCATGAGCCATGGGAAGTTAAACACCACATGAATTATAAAGAGCAATCTCTCAAGCATTATTGTGTGTGAATTATCTTTCTACGCAGGTGCCCTGACCATGGGGCTGGTCCGGCAGTGTCAGACGATTCACGGCAGGGACAGGATATGTTCACCCCCAAGCCTTTCTCCAGAATGGCTCGCCACTCTCTTCTTTATAATCCTGGGCATCATTTCACTGTCCATCACTTGCACCTTGTTGGTGCTGTCACACTGGCATCAGGAGACAGCCAAGTATGCCCGCTGGATTGCTTTCACAGGAAGTGAGTAGTGGTTTTGGAAACACTGATTTATTCAACTCATTCGGTCTAATAAATAAATGAGCAGCATTTTTTTTTTTTTTTTTTTGAAAGTACATCTTATTTTAATGAGCTTCTCTTTTCTGTTTCAGTGGTCCTGTTCTGTCTGGCAGCTCTTATATTTCCTACTGGATTTTATATCAGTGAAGTTGGTGGACAACCTTATAAGTTACCCAACAGCACTGTTGTGGGATCTTCATACGTACTTTTTGTCTTATCGATATTTTTCACTATCGTCGGACTGCTGTTTGCTGGGAAAGTCTGTCTGCCTGGCTGACATAAAGCTTCACCACTAATGTGTTTGTTGCAAGCTATAAAGCTTAAAGCATAGGGTCCCATTTCTTAGAAAGCGAAAGACTTGCTTGGAAAGGACGACATCAAGAGTTTATATGCACTATGTCATGAATTCTGTATTAGACATGCACTGTATCACTGGAGCCGACAACCTTCTGTGTTCGGTATTGTCTTCTACTGCCAATTATTTTGAAAGAATCCAGTTCTGTTCATTTTCTTAACGTTGTCCTTGTGATTGTTATCCTTCATGTCATGGCATGTGACAACAATAGTTTAAATACAGTGCAGTTTTTCTTTGATTATTTTTTTTTTATCAAGGTATAAGGAGGTGAAAGTGATGTGTTCTTGCTGTACAGAAAAAGTCTATTCGAGCCACAATAGCAACTCTGTCCTTCTCTTCCAGGATGTAATCTCAGCCTGTTATTTATAGCTGAACTCCTGTGCCACTTTCAGTTTTATCCATCTATTTGTGAGATTCATCTGTGTATGAATTGGTCTCGTTTCCTTGGCAACATCCAGCATTTCGAGAAAGGAAGTGAAAAGCGAGTATCCTCTTTCCTCTTTGCTTCTAAAAACATTCATCTAAAAAGATGAATTCGGTTGAGCCCAAATGTGGTCTAGACTATAATAATGGTTTTATTTTTTAAAAGGGTGTTTATTTTCAGGTTGTTATTTCCCAACATATTATCTAAGAAATGGTCTATAATCAGTTTATAACAGTATTATTTGTTATATATATGATGGACACCCTTAATATTTTCCTCAAGCTCATAGCATGCGTCTGGAGTTGAATCATTCTTCAGCAGGATCATGAAGCACTTTATTAGGAACCCCTGTACACTTACTCATCCATGCAGTTGCCTAATCAGCCATTTGTGTAGCAACAGGACAATGCATAAAATCATACAGAAGGAGCCAGCGGTTTCAGGTAACATTCACCATCAGCCATCAGAATGGAGACAAAATATGATCTTTGTTGTTTTGTCTGTAGTGTGATTGTTGGTGCCAGACAAGCTGGTTTGACTTTTTATAATTGCAGATCACCTGGGATTTTCATACACAACAGTCTTTAGGAATTAGTTAGAATTGTGCAACAAAGAAATAAACATCCAGTAAGTATTGATGAAAGAGTACAACAGAAAATGTCCAGACTGTTTCAGACCGGAATTCTACAGAAACTCAGATAACTACTCTGTATAATTGTGGTGAGCAGAAAAGCATGTCAGAATGAACAATATGTCAAACCTTGAAGGTGAATGGGCTACAACAACAAAAGACCTAGTAAGCTTCCCAATCATTAGAATCCATTAGAACATCTTTGGCAAGTGGTACAGCGGAAGAGATTCACAGTATGAGCATAAGTCCACCTGAAAACATGGACCAGAATCTCAAAGGAATGTTTACCAATAACTTGTGGAATCCTGACACATACAAATAAGGTTGATATGAAGGCAGTATTGCTACGTCTATTCTAAGTATTCTAAAAAAAAAAAAAATTATGAAATACTATTTCAGTGAAAACAGTTTGGCAGCGGTGGGATTCGAACCCACGCCATCGAAATGACTGGAGCCTAAATCCAGCGCCTTAGACCACTCGGCCACGCTACCGCTTTCCCAAAATAAACATCTGATCAGCTAATATCTCCCACAGTGCCACAGACTGTCATTAAAATGGTCGAGATTTAATTACAAGCAAATTAAAGAGGCATTAGAGATTTTTTGGGCAATGAGTGACATTAGATATTATTTATTGAATAATTAAAAATATATATATATTTTTATGGCGTGGCACAGAGTTACCAGGAAAAAGAACCAACCAGGTAATAAAATACTATCTTAAAATTCATGGAAGCTTGATAAAGCAATAAACATGAGTACAGAAGAATATCTCCCACACAAGCAGTTAGTCACATAACCCAAATGTGTAAGCCTACATTTATTTCTAGCGGTGGACAATCTAAAGGAATCCGATAAGATTATATTTTTAGCAAGGACCTAAACAACATCTCGGAATTCTATCAGACAATCCCAGTTTTCTTTTTTACCATGGACATCTTCCATTTCTATGAAGAATGAAGGAAATGGATATCTGTGTTGCAGTATGTGCTCCAAAACATTTTTTGAAGGATTAATTTTGCTTAAATAGGTGCAGATTAGATTAGATATATTAGAGAAGCAATGGGGTTCATCCTGGTGTTAATCAAATAATCATGAAATATGGGAACTTCGCAAAGGTTGTTTGCACCACGTTTACATTTCCAGCGTTTGGCAGACAGCCTTATTCGGCAGTACCAATTTACATTATTGAGGGTTAAATGCCTTGCTCGGGGGCCCAATGGCAGCTTAGTGGACCTGGGATTGAACTCACAACCTTCCGATTGATATCCCAACACCTTATCCACCCCAAGCAGAGGCCGGTCCTAAAATTGCCAAACATTGGTTCATATAGCCAAATATATATATATATATATATATATATATATATATATATATATATATATATATATATATATATATATATATATATATATATATATATATATATATATATACGTATATATATATATTTTTTACTTATTTATTTTCATTGTTGTAAGCTCCAGATTCTCCTTCTATGAAGTGATGCATACTCAGATTTCAGCCTCTAACACAGATTGTTTCTGACTGTGATGTTTGCTATGAGCTTCATGATGTACAGTTGGTCATAAATTTCCTCATTAAATTATTTTAATGGTTGTTCATCAAGACCTTTCAGTGAGTTGTTCAGTACTTGAGATCGCTCTTCTTCTTCTTTGGCAGTAGCATTTGTCCAAGTTTGACAAGTATTGCTATAAAATGTTGCTAGAAATGTTGCCTCATTATGTTACCTTAAATTAAAAAACATAAAACAGCTAAAAGTGCAAATATTTCATAGCAAAGATGTGCTGTTAGTTAATGCCCAACTTTATTTAATTCCTCTGTGTCTGTCTGTCAACTAGGTGCCAAGATTCATTTAGTTTTTCATGTGGTGCGTCCTATATGGTAATATTCGTAATGTTTAAATTTAGTATATTACTGTAGTTTTCAGTCAGTTTCTGCCCCAATCACCTAATGTTACATCTACGTGCACAATGAAATTACTTACAACTTAAACATTTGATCTCAATAAATACCATGCAGATCATTGTAATAGCAAACGATTATGCATCTATATATGAGTATTAAGGAAATCTGTTTAATTTTATATTTCATGGGCATGTGGAAGTTTGTCTACTGGTTTTAGGGGAACATTGAGAGCTTATTTTAGTTCATGTCAGGCTTTTGCAGTCATTTTTTATGAGAAATAAGAAGAATAAGAAGAAGACTGTATTTACCATGCATTCAGTAAACTGATCATGATCATCTAAACGATTCCTCTTAAAGAATCATTGAAGAATCACAGGCTCAAAAGCATTAAAACAGGGATGATTATTTTTAATGTAGTGTTAATTTATATTGTGTTGTTGATGGTACAATAATCATCTCATTTAATGAGATGAAAAATCACAGGAGCAAGAGTTTGTCACAGCTGTGTTGATATTTAGTAGAACAACAGGATATTGCTATTATATAACACTTCTAAAAACATAATGGTTTAGAGGAAAACAAAATGGAGAGGGGTCGGTTCAAATGATCCGACTCACTGAAAAGAGCCAGAATTCTTTCTCTCTCTCTCTCTCTCTCTCTCTCTCTCTCTCTCTCTCTCTGTGTGTGTGTGTGTGTGTGTACGTGCAGTCCGTGCATGGAGGCCATGTCGTTGTGGGCGTGGTGTACGACACACACACACGACTCTATATGGATCTTCTCGTATTTTTCACTGAGACCTCTAGTGGTAGTTTTAGTTATAACCTTTAGTTTACCGAATTATGATTTATTCGAACTTGGAGCATAATTTGAATCAGACACACAGCCTGATTTTTCTACACACAAAAGGTGAATGGCACAGAACTTGGCACCTTTTCGGGTAAACAGCAGTTTGTCAGTAGAAGTCACTGCGCATGGGCTGTAGTAAGAAGGCGTGCACTGGCTCCATCCAGCACTGTGTACAGATATGCACGGGAGGGGTGTGTGTGTATGTGTGTATGTACGCGTGTCTCTGTGTGTGTGTCACAGGATTGATTTAGTGCTGGATTGGAGTGTGCAGTGCTGATGGTGGGACACTTTGTGTTCTTCACTGAGGATTATTATTAATCTTTCTCATGAAAAATAACCAGATTAAG